>NW_006922492.1:360581-374247 GCF_000298275.1 Orycteropus afer afer | reverse complement strand
TGTCATGCTTGGTAGGGTGGAGGGTCGACGAAAGAGGGGGAGGCCTTCAGGGAGATGGATTGATACAGTGACTGCGATGATGGGCTCGAGTATAGCATGGATTGTGGGGCTGGTGCGAGATCGGGCAGTGTTTCGTTCTGCTGTGCATGGGGTCGTTATGAGTCAGAAACGACTCGACGGCACTTAACAACAACAACAACAAGAGATTTGGAAGACAACTACCTGGCCAACTGACTGGAAGAGATCCATATTTGTACCCATACCAAAGAAAGGCAATCTCACAGAATGTGAATATTATCAAACAGTATTATTAATATCAGATGCAAGTAAAATCTTATTGAAGATAATCCAAAAGCAATTGCAGTAGTATAATGGCAGAGACCTTCCAGAAATGCAAGCTGGATTCAGAAGAGGACATGGAATGTGGGATATCATGGCTGATGTCAGATGCATCTTGACTCAAATCAAAGACTACCAGAAAAATGTCTACTTTGTTTTACAGACTACGCTAAAGCATTTGATTGTGTGGTTCATAACAAATTGTGGATAACATTGAGAAGAATGGAATTCCAGAAGACTTAAGTGTACTCATGAGGAACCTGTACATAGACCAGGAGGCTGTCGTTCAAACAGAAAAAGAGAACACTACATGGTTTAAAATAAAGAAGGGAGTGTGTCAGGGTTGTATCCTTTCACCATACTTATTCAGTCTGTATGCCGAGCAAATAATCCAAGAAGCTGGAGTATATGAAGAAGAATGTGGCATTGGGATTGGAGGAAGAATCATTAACAACCTGCGATATGGTGATGACACAACTTTGCTTCCTGAAAGTGAGGATGTACTTACTGATGAATATTGAAGATTACAGTTTGCAGGATGGATTACATTTCAACACAAAACAAAAATCCTCACAACTGGTCCTATAAGCAACATTACGATAATTGAGAAAAGACTTAAATTGTCAAAGACTTCACATTACTTGGTTCTGCAATTGATGCCAATAGAAGCAGCAGTGAGGACATCAGATGATATATAGCACTGGGCAAATTGGCTGCAAAGGACCTTTTTCAAGTGCTGAAGAGCAAAGATGTCTCCTTGAGGACTATGGTGTGCCTGACATAAGCCATGGTATTTTCAATGGCATCATATGCATGTGAGAGCTGGACAATGATTAAGGAATACCTAAGAAGAATTGATGCTTTTGAGCTGTGGTGTTGGCAAAGAATGCTGAAAGTACCATGGACTGCTAAAGAACTAGCAGGTCTCTCTTGGGAGAAGTGCAGCCAGAATGCTCCTTGGAGGCAAGAATGGCCAGACTTTGTCTCCTATACTTTGTTCATGCTGTCAGAAGGGACCATTCCCTGGAGAAGGGTATCATGCTTGGTAAGGTGGAGGGTCAACAAAAGAGGGGAATGTCCTCAATGACATGGATTGACATGGTGGAAGTGGTGATGGGCTCAAGTATAGCAAGGATCATGGAGCTGGCTCAGGACCAGGCAGTGTTTCATTCTACTGTACATAGGTTCACTATGAGCTGGAGATGACTCAACGGCATCCAACAACAGCAACAACAATGTGACCAACAACATAAGTTTGTGATCTATAGGTTATCAGTGGCTGACATTGTGGAAATAGTCACCAAGGTTTTCTTCCAAGGTATCTGTGGTTGGATTGGAAACACCAAACTGTCCTTTACCATCCAAGAGCATTTAATAATTTGTAGCACTCAGGGCTTCCTTCAGTAATGAAGTGAGTGATTAGTGTTGTGTTTTGATGCCGAGACTGTGAATGATGAATTTCAGACTTTTCTTTGTCAATTCACTAATGACTTCTTCCATATTCCCAACATCAGCATTTCAAGGATATAAGGCAAATAGTATATGATAGTATAGTAAAAACCTATCATGAAAACAAACCCCTTTGTTTCTTAGTATGACACATCACAGACATTCCAGAACTCCTAGATCATGCTTCATATTTTCACATCAAATCATTGTATGTTTCTTTGGGCCTTGAGGCAATGCCCTATCCTGTGTACTCTCCATGCTCCTTACTTGCTGTGTTGAATTCTGTGTCTCTTATTACTACTTGAAATACCAACCAAAACAAAACCAAACTCGCGGCCTTCAAGGCAGATCCAACTCATAGTGATCCCTCCTTGGGTTTTTGAGACGGTATCACTAAGGAAGTAGATTGCCCAACCTTCCTTCTGAGGATATATTGGGGGATATGAACCATTGCCTTCTGGTTAGCAGTCAAACACCTAAGGCATATATTGGAAATATTTTGTTATATTTTCTCTCTTCATTATAATATATAGTTCATGTTGTAAAAAAAAAAAAAAATGTTCATTGCTCTATGCCAAATATTAAGAATAAACATTAATTTTATCAAAGGATAAATGAATAGCCATGTCAATTTAATATCTAGTACTGTCTTAAAAACCTATGTATTTTTATTTTGCCTCATCAAAATAATTTTTTGACTCTTCCATGATAGCTCTGTGAGCCGGTAAGCAGATAGTCATTTAACAGATTGTTCACTATCCAATCAAACTATGATCATAATTGGAACAATAGATTACACGGTTCCTAAAGTGTTTCTTATAATTAATGAACTGGAGAGTTACTCCAAAAAGGTTCTGTGGGTGGGAAAAATAAATTAATTAATTAATTTGCAATTAAACAGGTCCAGTCCTTCCTACTCTGTTTTGAAGGGAAAGATGGAAAGTAGAAGGATCATGGGAAAGTGTAATGCATTAAATTTTGTCCCCCAAAATATCTGTTTAAATTCTCACCCCTAAACCTGTGGATGTAATCCAAGATAGCTAATTTTTTTCTGTCCACATACGTAATTCTGTGAACTCCTTTATTGGGAAGGAACAGCTAATAGTTAGCTTTGTATCCACAGAGTCCCTTATTGAGGACTGCATTTGTATATTTAAGATCTTTATCAAACAAATGAACAAATGAACGATTTAATGAGTATAAAAGATCTTATAGAGGAGTTCAGAATAAATCTTGATTTTATAAGATAAGTTTTGGCTTCACTTCACACCTCCAATTAATTTGAAATAATACGTCCTTTGAGGTTGGGTGGTTTTCAAATGAAAACTTGTATCCATCTCTCACATGTCAACACTTTCTAATATTGTCTGAAATAAAGAAACATGACAAAGGATTAAATGTGATATTTGCACTTTGTATAAAGAAAGGGATGGATGGGCATTTGAGAAGTTCTCTTTTTGAAGGATCTTTAATGATTTTGCAAAAATACATTTGGCTGTTTTTCCTGTGTCAATAAATTATAAGTTTAATGTTCTATAAATGATGATAGATAATTAGTGAGTTCAAAATCATTTTTAACAGAGAAGAACTTATAATAATATAAGATTTAGTATTGACAGAATAACTGGTAAATTCCAAGTTCAGTATTAGGCACTGTGGATGGAGAAACCCAGGACAAAAATCCTGCATTTAACAAATCAATATTAAAGGTAATAATGGGAAACAACATGTAAATATCTGAAAGATTTAACTTGACATGTAGTTATATGTGCAAATTAATATTAAAATTATTAGGACAAACAAAAATTAAAAATAAAAGTGATATTACAAATTTTATACTGAAATAATTGGAAAAGGAGTGAAAGTGACACACACCTTAAATTGAAGCCCTGGATAATCTGAAGGGAAAAACACAGAAATCAATGTACTATCACAACCAGAACCCACTGACATCGAGCTAATTCCAATGCATAGCAACCATTTAGGACAGAGAAGGACTGCTTCAAAGTGTTTTCAAGGCTGTAAACCCTTAGAGGCAGAGTGCCTCATCTAGCTCCTGTAGTTCAAACCAGCAACTTTTGGATAACAATCGAATGAATACTTTAACCACTATGCCACCTGAGCACCTTCAAGATTCTCATAAATAATGAAGAGTAAGTGTGAAGCATGGTATTTGTATATAATATAAGTGGGTTTTGCCCAGTGAGCTTGACATATCTTAAGTTTCTTCTCAGAATGTTTTGCTTCGTAAGATTTTATAGCAATTGTGGTAACTAAATTTTAACAAATTTTATACATCCCCACTGGACTTCAAAAGATAAGGTCAAAAGCGCCAACACTGGCATGTGAAATTAAACTTATAGTAATTTATTTAAACATTCAGAATTCCATTTGCTATATATTGACGTACTGACTCAAGCATTAGATTTATCCATATAAAACACCTTCTATTGCACTGAGTTGAGGTCAGTGTATTAAAGACACCCTCCTTGGGTTTCTGAGGTGGTATCCCTACGGAAGTAGATTGCCTAAACTTCCTTCTGAGGTGTGGCTGGTGAGTTTGAACTGCCAGCCTCTGGTTAACAGTGCCTTAGGCTCTATGCCTGTGTGTACATATTTTACTTTTGTATTTACTATTACTGTTGTATTTCAGTTTTGGCTCATAGCAACCTCATACTCAATGGAACCAAACACTGCCCAGACCTGCACCATCCTCACAACCACTCCTATGTCTGAGACTGGTGTTTCAGCCACAGTATCAGCCCATCTCACTTCCAATCTGCCCCTTTTCCATTCACCCTCTACTTTACCAAACATTTTTTTCCTTCTCCAGGGACTGGTCCCTCCTAATAACCTAATAACATGTTCAAAGTACATGTGAAAAGTGTCAAAATCCTCTCTTCTAAGAAACATTCTACCTGTATAATTTTCAAGATAGATTTGTTTGTTCTTCTGAGAGCCCATGGTATTTAGTATCCTCTGTCAACACCACCATTTAAATGCAATATTTCTACTTCAATCTTCCTTTTTCATTGTCCAGCATTCATACGCAGATGATGTGATTGAAAAGACCATGGCTTGAATCCAGCACAACATAGTCTTCAATGTGACATCTCTATATTTTAATATTTAAAAAGTAGTTGATAACAGTTCAGGGCTCCAACATCAGTGCCCCAACAAGCAAAGTAGAAGCTACTTTGCAATTTATGGTCTAACCAGACAATTTAAGCAGTGTAACTAATACCATATTCTGTAAGTTCCATGCAAGTAACAGATCCACTCAGATTCAAGAGATAAAGGGTTTCTCTTTTCCTACTGATGAGGAAATAAAACATGATACTGTAGAAAAGCATGTGGAATGAGAGGCATTGTGTGACCCCTCTGGAAAATATTATCCATCAGAAGATTCATTGCAATTGATTAAAATATTATAAATAGGTGCCCCTTTGTCTATGCATATCAAAAATAGAAATTGTTTCTCACAAGGATACATTGAATCTTGTCAGCTCTTCCAGGTCTTATACATTGCCCTCAAATAAATATTATTCCTGTTTAAATTCTAATTTTTAGCTAATCCATTAACTTCCAAGTGGAAAGTGGCTACACTGAATCTTATGAAAGATCCTAGCTACCTGCACTTGCAAATTATCAAGCAGATTAAATAAGAATACTTAATTCAAGGTATACTATGGATGCTTTACTGAAGAAATTATGACATGATTTTAAAATACATACTAATTGAAATATGGACTATATCAAATTAATATAATAAACTAAAATAAGGGAATAGATAGATATGGATATTTCCCTTATTTTCATTAATAATAAGAATACACTATTAGCATAACATCCATCACCACTCATTTGTCAGTTTGTTGTACTGTGGTGGTTTGCATATTGCTGTGATGCTGAAATTATTATTTCACATACCACCGGGAATGCCCACAGTGGGGAAGTTTCTGAAGAGCTTTCAGACTAATACAGGTTGGTAAGGAGGTCCTGGGAATCTACTTCTGAAAATATTGGCCACGAAAACCTTATGGATAGCAGTGGAACATTGTCTGAAGTAGTGTTAGAAGGGGAGCTTCTCAGGTAGCAAGACATTTAAAATATGACTAAGCAAGTGTTGCTTCTTTACAGTGGAATCAACTTAAATTATGTGGGTGGATGTAGTAAAGTTTTCAGGACATTCATTTGCTAATGTATTACTAATCAAACTGAGAAGAAATCATTGTAAACATTCATTAATAATCAAAACAAAGAACATATGAAGTATACCAAAAAACAAGCACAAGGTTGTTGAGTTGGATCTGACTCATAGTGAACCTTCCTTGGGTTTCCAAAGCAGTATCACTATGGAAGTAGATTGGCCAACCTTCCTTCTGAGGAGTGGTTAGTGGGTTTGAACTGCCAGCCTTTTGGTTAGTAGTCAAAGGCTTTAGGCACTATGTCACCAGACCTCCCATATGAATTATGAAAAAAGAAAAAATGCAATTTATAAAAAAAGAAATGGAACACTTGAAGATCAATATTCTAGGCATTAGTATGCTTAAATGGAATGGGATTGGTAGTTGTGAATTGGAAAAAATATATGGTCTTCTATTCAGGGAATGACAAATGGAAGAAATATGGTATCATATTCGTTATCCAAAAGAATATTTCAAGATATATCCTGAAGTACAACACTGTTTGTGATAGGGCATTGTATATACTCCCATAAGGAGGGCCACTTAATACAATTATTCAAATTTACAAACCAACTATAAATGTCAAAGATAAAGAAATTGATGAATTTTACCAAAATCTGCCATCTTAAACTGATCAAACATGCAGTCAAAATACACTGATAATTAAGGGTGATTGAAAGGTGAAATTTGGAAACTAAGAAGATCTATTACTAGTTGGAAAATATAGTCTTGCTTATAGACATAACACAGGAGGTCACATGATAGAATTTTTCAAGACCAGCAACTTATTCATTGCAAATGCACCAAAAGACCTCTACAATTTTAAAAACAAATATGTCAATTTGAAGAGTAAGTAAGGTACACATGTCCAAGCCAATTGTCTCTTATGCATGAGAAAACTGGACAACGAATAAGGAAAATGTAGTGAATTATGGTTTTGGTTAAGAGAATTGAATATACATACCATGAACAAATCTGTCTTAGAAGAAGTATAGCCAGGATTCTGTTAAGAAGCGATGACAATGAGACTTTGTGTAACGTACTTTGGACATGTTGTCAGGAGGGACTGGTTCTTGGAAAACATTATGCTTGGCAATATAGAGGTCAGTGGAAATGAGGAGGAGGCTCAGGGAGATGGTTTGACACAATGACTATAACAGTGGGCTCAGAAATAGCAAAAAACTGTAAGGATCATTCAGAACCAGGCAGTATATTTTTCTGTTGTGCATTGGGTCACTATGACTGACCAGTTGCCTGTCAGTTTGCTGCACTGTGGTGGCTTGCATGTTGTTGTGAGATTGGAGGCCTATTCCAATGGTATTTCAAATATCAGTAGGTCACCCACAGTGGAAAGATTTCAGTGGAGCTTCCAGACAAAGACATACTCAGAAGGACAAGACCATCCACTTCTGAAAAAATTGACCAGTGAAAACCTTATGAACAGCAGTGAAACACTGTCTGATACATTGCTGGAAAACTTGGAATAGTCCTGAAACATTGTCTGATATAGTGCCAGAAGTTGAGGTCATAACGTTGGAAGGCAATCAAAATATGATTGGATAAAAGCTGCCTCCTTAGAGTCAACTTTACTGATGGAGATGGAGTAAAGCTTTTGGACTTCCATTTTCTGGTGATGCACAATTCAAAATGGGAAGAAACGGCTGCAAACATCCATTTCTAATTGGAATGTGGAGTATATGAAATACAAATCTATGAAAGTTGGAAGCTATCAAAAATGAAGTGGAATGCATAAAGATAGATATCTTAGGCATCAGTGAGCTGAAAGGGACTCGTATTAGCCATATTGAATCAGAAAATCAGATCATCTACTAGGCTCAGAGTAACAAATTGAAGAGGGTGTCTGACAATCTGTTTCCTAAAAGTTAGAGACTTGAGTTCCTATTCAGTTCAGTACTACTTATGTGGTCAGCATGAGTCATGATCAGCTTTATGGCACTGGTTTCTTTTTTGTTTTTATTTTGTGCTGGAAAACACTGATTCTGCTTGGCTATAAGTACCAACTTCAAGTATGTGTTTGAATCTTTCCACAAGTCCCCTCAAGAACTTCTTCAAGGATTGTGGAGATCTAGGCTCCAGTGAAATTTCAGTCCAGAAGCGTAGGGAAGTAGATACTTCTGGGAAGAGATATCAAACACCGTTGTTGTTAGATGTTATTGAGTTGGCTCTGTACAACTGAACAAAATACTAACTGGTCCTGCACCATGTTCACAATCCCTGCTGTCCTTGAGACAATTGTTGAAGACACTGTTTCAACCCATCTCATTGAGGGTCTTCCCCTTTTTCATTGACCCTCTACTTTAGCAAGCATGATGTCCTTCTCCAGGGACTGCTCCCAACATGACCAAAACAGGTGTAATGAAATCTGTCCATTCTCACTTCAAAATTATGGCTGCATTTCAAAGACAGATTTGTTCATTCTTCTGTCAGGCCATGTTATTTTCAGTATTCTTTGCCAACAGCACAATTCAAAGATATCAAATCTTCTTTTTCAGTTTTCCTCATTCATTGCCCAAATGCATATGAGGAAATTGAAAATACCATAGGTTAGGTGCACCTTAATCTACAAAGTAACATCTTTGTTTCTTAACACTTTATACAGGTCTTTTGAAATACATTTGCTCAGTACAATATGTCATCTGTTTTCTCATCTGCTCATTCCACATGTGTTGATTATGGATCCAAGTAAAATGAAATCCCTGACAACTTCAATCTTTCCTCCATTTATCATGTTGCTTATTAGTGTGGTTATGAAGATTTTTCCGTTTCCTTTTCCTTTTGTTGAGTTGTGACCAACACTGAAGACTGAAATCTTTGATAATCATCAGTAAGTTTATCAAGTCTTCTCCACTTTCAGCAAGCAAGCTTGTAACATCTACTTATCACAGGTTGTTAATGAGTCTTCCTCCAATATTTGTGTGTGTATGTGTGTGTGTGCCTTTGGGTATAAACATAAAAAGCAAACTTGTTTTACATTCAATAGTTCATGGACATTTGATTTCATGGCCCCTATTACTATCCTCAACCATAAAAAACTCTCCTCCTTTCCCCTCCATGTGACTATTCCCTCTGAGTGTCCTTCTTATCTATGTATTCCTTTCTGTCCAGCTTTTCCTCTATATAAATGCTGCCCCTGTGGTGTCTCATGGCTGATGACTCTAAGGGGTGCAACTCCCTCAAGTACATGCGTGCATCACCCTGGGGTAGGTGTTCTGCATGTTAGTTAGTCTTTCTATTGTTGTGCTGAGAGCCAATCCTTCTTCGTATAGTTCAACTGCTCAGATTATTTGCTCAGTATACAGATTGAATAATTATGGTTAAAGAATACAACCCGGGCAACACACCCTTCCTGATTTTAAACCATGCCGATGTTCCATCCCATGTTCCATTCAAACAGCAGGTTCTTGGTCTATACACATGTTGTGCATGAGCACACTTCAGTGTTCTGGAATTCCTGTTCTTTCTAATGTTATCCACAAATTGTTATGATCCACACTGTCAAATGTCTTTGCATAGTCAAAAATACACAGGTAAACATCTTTCTGGTATTCCTTGCTCTCAGCCAAGATCCATTTGACATCATCAATGATATCTCTTTTTCCACATCCTCTTCTAAATCCAGTTTGAATTTCTGGAAGTTCTCTGTCCATATACTGCTGCAACATTTTTGGATTATCTTTAGCAAAACTTAAACTGCATGAGATATGGATTATATTGTTTGATAATTTCCAAATTCTGTTGTATCACCTTTATTTGGAATGGGCACAGATATAGATATCTTCCAGTTGGTTGACCGGGTAGCTGTCTTCCAAATTTCTTGGAGTAAATGAGGAAGCACCTCCAATGTTGCATTCATTTATTGAAACATCTCAATGGCTATTTGCTCAGTTCCTAAAGATTTGTCTTTTGCTAATTCTTTCAGTGTAACTTGGACTTCTTCCTTCAATACTATTGATTCTTGATCATATGCTACCTACTGAAATAATTGTTGAACAATTATTTTTTGCATAGTGACTCTGGTATAATTTTAATCTTCTTTTGATGTTTCCTATCTCACTAAATATTTTTCCCAGATAATCCCTCATTGTTGCAATTTGAAGCTTGAATTTTTCCTTTAATATTTTAAGTTTGAATAATGCTTAGCATATTCTTCATTTTTTGGTTTCTAACTCTAGTTCTTTAAACATTTCATTACAATACTTTACTCTGTCTTCTTGAGCTGCCCTTTGAAATCTTCTGTTCAGCTCTATCATTTCATCAATTCTTACATTTACTTTAGCTACTCTACATTCAAGAGCAAGTTTCATATTCTGAGTTCCATTTTTTTTTCTTCCTTTTTTGTCTTGTTAATGACCTTTTTCTTTCTTCATGTATGACATTCTTGACATCATACTACAACTCATCTTATCCTCAAAAATTGGTGCTCAAAGTGTCCAAGCTATTCTTTCAATTATTTCTAATTCTGGGTTGCATATAAGAAAGGTCATATTCTGGCTCTCATGACCTTTTTAAACTTTCTTCCATTTTCACTTGAACTTATGTACCAGGAATTGATGGTCTGTTTCAGTCAGTTCCTGGTCTCATTTTGACTGATGATATTTAGTTCTCCATTGTCTTTTAGCACAGATGTAGTCAATTTTGTTCCTGTGTATTCCACCTGGAAAGGTCCATTTGTACAGTAACCATTTGTGTTGTTAAAAAAAAAAAAAGTACTTGCAATGAAGAAATCATTGGTCTTGCAAAATTCTATGATGTAATCACTGGTGCCATTTTTATCATCAAGTTCATATTTTCCAACTACTTGATGCTTCTTCTTTGTTTCCAACTTTTGCATTCCTGTCACCAGTAATAACCAATATATCTTTATTTCATGTTTACTCAATTTTAGACTGTAGAAGTTGATAAATTCTTCAGTTTTTTCATCTGTGATTTTAGTGGTTGGTCCATAAATTTGCATAATAGTAGTATTAACTGGTCTTCCTTGTATACATATGAATACTATCTTATCACTGACAGCATTGCATTTCAGGATCAGTCTTGAAATGTTCCTTTCCAAGATAAATGTGACAACATCCCTCTTCAATGTGTGGTTCCAAACACAGTAGACCATATGTTCACCTAATTCAAAATGCCTAATACCAGTCCATTTCAGCTCACTAGTATCAAGATAGGAGCTCTGGTAGCATAGTGCCTGAGGCACTTGACTACTCACCAGAAGGCTGGCGGTTCAAACCCACCAGCCACTCCTCAGAAGGAAGGTTGGGCAATCCTACTTCTGTAGTGATACTGCCTTGGAAACCCAAGGAGGGGTAGCTATGAGTCGGAGCTGACTCGACAGCAAACAACAACAACAACAACAGTACCAATATACTGATCATTATGAATTCTATATAATTTTTGAAAAATTTTAATTTCCCTGGATTTATACTTCATACATTCTAGATTGTGATTATTAATGAGTGTTTACAACTTTTTCTTCCCATTTTAGCCATGCCCAATCAGTGAATGAAAATCCCACTACTAGTCTTTCAATGTGCTGTACCGTGTGGACTTATATGTTTCTATGAGTCTGGAACCTATGCCACCAGTATATTAAATACTGGTAGGGTCACCCATGGTGGAGAGGTTTCTGCAAATCTTGCGGACTAAGACAGACCATGAAAAAGGATGATGCCATCCACTTCTGAAGAAATAGACTACAGAATATCTTTTAAATAATAGTGAAACACTGTCTTACTGTAAGGTTAGGTGACTGATGTTGGGAGGTACCAGGCCAGAGAAAAAGTAAATAAATGTTTATTTAAAGAGTAAAATCATCGAAGGATAAAGGCTGGCTCTCAGTAATCAAGAGAGCAGCAATAATGATTATATAAGTCAGAACTCTTTTATTAGTTTTTTCAAAGATCCTTTTTTCTTTCATTGACAATTGAAAATGACATTTTTTTCTGGACCTAAGGTCAGCTCATTCTCTCCGTGTGGCTCATATTGCCCTTATTGTTCTATTGTTTCATACCTGTAGTTCCTGCTCAAAAATAGATTCTGTTAAGAACTAAACACTAGGATTTTAGGAGGTTTGGTAATTAGCTTACTTTCAGGAGTACCAGAATGGGATTTCTAATAAGAATCATCTATTAATCATTATAGGGTTGAGTAGTTAGTTATTTTCAGGAGTGTACATTTCTTATTAGCTGAGGACATGATATTTCATTTTATTAACCCCTCACTGACATATCACTGGAAAACTTTAAGAATACCAGTGAAACATCATCTGATATAATGGTAGAAGATGAGCACTTCAGGTCAAAGGACACTAAAAATAGTGGGGCAGAGCTACCTCTGCCAAGTAGAGTCAACCATAATGACATGGATGGAGTCTCAAACACTAAAAGATATAAACTGATGGATAATGTTCCAGCCTTCTATCAGTCTCCTGGGAGGCATTTGGTAAACGTCTTAATTAAAAAAAAAAAAAAGTAAACACATGGGATCACCTTCAAAATAAAACTATATTCTAAATAAGCTATATGCTTCTTTGTCTTGAAATTAACTATTTTTAAGTTGTTCAAATTATGTATGATACATTTTTTTTTCTTTTTAATACACTAATCTATTCAAGGAGGAGAACTTAAAATTCTAATAACATTTAGAAAAATTAAGATAATAGCATTTGTTTTTGATTCTGACTCATAGCACTCCTGTGTGTTTCAGAATAGAACTTCATTCTGTAGGATTGTCATGGATGTAACTTTTAGAAAGTGTATCATCAGGCCTTTCTTCCAGAGAAACCTCTGAGTGTGTTTGAACCTTCAACCTCTCAGTTAGTAATCCAGACCTTAACCATTTGCATCATCCAGGGATTTTGATAACATAAAAGAGAGGGAGATATATAAAACACATACTCCAATAAATACAATGAACACAGTATGTCATAAGTATCTCCCATTGCCTTCTTACAAATGAAACCTGCTTGAAAGAACAGCATAGAAATTGAAGTTTTACTTTCAACAGTCATTTTGCAAATTCGTATCATAAAGGTCAACTATACAGCATTTGAAAATAAATGGACAATTTAGAAACAGTTGGTCAAATGAGAGGATAATTGCTACCTCCCACTTCACATTGTAATACATGTGTTTATTCTTTATTCCAGTAATTAAGCAAATCTGTATTGAACTCATCCTTTTCCAGGTATAGAGTTGTGCAGATAACATCCAATGTTCAGGAATTAATGACACTGTGAGACTAAGACACAAGTAAAATTTTCTTCACATCAAAATGTGATGAATCTAAATTCATATTTCATGCAATCCAAATCAATAAATCTATCTTATTTAATAAGTAGCTTTACTTAAATAAATTAATTGGTAAAAAGTACAATTTATTAGGCTTTGGAGAAACATTATAATACATGTTCTAAAATTTAAACCAATACAGAAGTAACACACTGGCAAACAGTTATGTATATTATGTATACATAGTGGATTCAAAAAAAAAATAAAAGATTTTTAATTGACAATAGGTGAATAGCCACTAAGACCAAAATAGAAAAATACATTAATTAGAATAATTGATTTTATCCTTAACATTGTTGTTGTTGTTGTTAAGTGCCGTCGGGTTGTTTCCGACTCATAGAGACCCCATGCACAGCAGAACGAAACACTGCCCGATCCCGC
>NW_006922492.1:357329-358391 GCF_000298275.1 Orycteropus afer afer | reverse complement strand
TGTTTCAAGATCTGTCCTGAAGTACAATGCTGTCAGTGATAGGATAATATCCATACGCCTACAAGGAAGACCCGTTAATATGACTGTTATTCAAATTTATTTAAATCCTTAACATAGGAGTTGCAATTCAAGAGAATATTTTCCTCATTGAGACTGTAGATGAATTCCTCTATAACTATCATCGGAATATTTCTACAACTTTATTTTATTGTTAATAATAATTATTATTTACATGTTAGCCATTATTTTAATGTCAAGAATGTGAAATGTACTAACGTAAAGGTGGATCAATTGATCTGTAAAAGATCGTAATCCTGTCATAGGAATAAAAGAAAGAACGGTTATGGTGTTTTTAAGTGCTGTGGAGTCAAATTTTGACTCTAAATTCCAGTAGTACTACTGTTGTCTGCTAACTCAAAGGTTGATGGATCAAACCTTCCAGTATCTCTGCAGGAGAAATTACTGGTGATTTGCTCCCATGAGATTACAACACAGAGAAACATTATGGGGCAATTCTATTCTGTCACATGTCCCCATAGAAAGAGTATAAACACATGACAAATCAAAAGATATGCTCCAAATTTCACTATATAAATATATGCTTGGACTGGTGATAACAGTTCTCATATTTTGCTGTGGTATTAAGCCACTTGTAATTTCCCAGCTTGGGTGCCCACATAGAGCTGTTTTTAGATATTTACTTGTGATTCTTACATAGAAGACTCATTGACCCTTGATATAAATAAATAAAAAGACTTTTAAACCCTCTTTCTCTGAGTAATTCATGAATGTCCGTGCCTATGTGTATGCAAGTGTACATTTGCTGAGGTATGTACTGCTTGTAAAATATAGAAAACTTAATACTGCCAGTTGGTGAGGACACAGAACAAAACCAGAGACAATTAGTTAGTTCAAGATTTTTATAAAGCAGTGGGATAATGTAGACACAGTAAAAAGGAATATCAAAGTTGAAGTGTTACCTCTTGTCTAAGCACTAGATATTATGGGAGTATACATGATAGACATTGACCCTAATCTCAGAAGATCAGAAGGACAGCTATC
>NW_006922492.1:356067-356807 GCF_000298275.1 Orycteropus afer afer | reverse complement strand
GGGTTTGAACTGCCTCGGAAACCCAAGGAGGGGTCGCTATGAGTCGGGTCCAACTCGATGGCAAACAACAACAACAACAACAACTGAATGTAAAGAGGAAATATTGAAGGATTTTCATACAAGACATAAAATAGCCTAATTATATTTTAGATGTAATAATTAATACTTAGTCTCTACTTCTACTTACTGAAATATCCTTATTATTTCTCACAGGGAACATTATAGCTTCACCTTGAATATTTCCAGAATACACAACGCTCAATACTAGAAAGGGGTCCATTTCACTCCTACAAAATTATCCTAAACTGTAAGTAAATATTTCGCTGGTACTAAGACTAATTCACATAAGGCTCAATTTTAAATACAAAGGGAATATCATTCAATGTTATCAATATTATCTAATCCAATAAATACACTCTTTCTTGAATTTCTTCTTATTATAACTATTTTAGTGTTATAATCCTTGAAAAATCCAGAAAAGTGCAAAACACTTTCTTTTTGATACTATTTACTAAAATCATTCTATAGTTATTTCTTAAGCAACTTTGTTTCTTCCCAACTTTATGTCAAATGCAATGTGTCTTATTTGGTTTCTCTAGAGAGAGAGAGACAGAGACAGAGACAGAGAGACAGAGAGACAGAGATTTATTTCAAGGGAATATACAAGTATACAGAGAACTTATCAAATGGGAAATGTCTCTATTATCCATCATTACACAACAACAAGAAAAACAAACTCA
>NW_006922492.1:353515-355644 GCF_000298275.1 Orycteropus afer afer | reverse complement strand
CGTAGTGATACTGCCTCGGAAACCCAAGGAGGGGTCGCTATGAGTCAGGTTTGACTCGATGGCACATAACAACAACAACAACAACAACAATAGATTTTTTAAAAAATGCGCTATTGGGTTCTTAGTGATAATTTCTTAGTTTAGCACATCTATTTAGAATGCTTAGTATAATGCTTTAGACATGATTAGATGTGCATATATAACATATATTCCTGAATAAGATGGAAGAAAGGAAGAAGAAGAGATAGACTTGATAAATAAATAAATAAAAGGATAAGATAAACAGCATAGAGCATTATATCTATTTTTGAAAGTCTGGTAGTTAATGCCTAAGGCACTTGACTGCTAACCAGAAAGCTGGTGGTTCAAACCCACTACCCACTCCTTGGAAGGAAGGTTAGACAATCTAATTCCATAGAGATACTGCTTCGGAAACAAAAGGAAGGGTTGCTATGTGTCAGATCCGACTGACAGCACATAACAACAACAACAGCAACAACGTCTTTGAAGTGCTTATACGTATAAATTGCAGGTCATGCTTTATGAATTAGCTTTAAAGCTTATTGAACAAGTAGTTAGTTTTCCAAGATAATTCATTGAATTATAATAAGGTAAAGGTATTTTTCGAAAATTTTTTTTTGTGATATTTAAAATCGTTGTAGGGCTATTCCACAATTCCTTCTGTCTGGTTCCTCTTTTTCTCTTTTGAGTTTTAGAATTAACAGCTTAAACATAGAATATTATTTCGATGAAGCTCTTACTCTTCTGCCTTAATCACTGCTGAGAAAAATCTCTTTGAAATCAATAGAAGGATCAGTTAGAGAAGAGATGCATGAGCATGTAGTAGGAAAGAAAAACTCACTGCATGTTCTTTTAGTTGATTAAATATTAAAACTTGGTATGAGATACTCTTGGTAGAAGATTTGGTGCAAATATAATATTTTGAGTGAATGTTTTATGATATATAAATTATTCAACTGGGAACATTCACAAACATTCATTGAGTTGTTTTTCCATTAGTCCACATATGTTTACTAAACATTTACTCTATGCCTTTCACTGTGGATAAAAAGAGTTAAGACTTAGCTCCTGTGGTCAAAGACTACTCAATAAGTAGAGTGCTAGATAGTTTCTTCCTTCTAGATATGAGAAGCATGTCCTATTCTTCCTTTTTTTTTAATTTGTGTTGAGGGTGAAGGAGTCACTATTTCTGCTTGTACAACTTCAGGTCTCCAGTTGCCCTTTTGTTTCAATTGGCTGTGCTTAGGATACCAGAGTCATCTACCACCTTAAACAAACTTGTGCACAGATGACAGCAGAGAAGCAAAGGGACAGAAGGACATGTCTGAGGGTTTGGGTTTCACCTCTCCATCACACTCTCCACACCTGTCCTGTTTTGGCCCCAGTCAGACAATTTCAGAAATATAATTATACTTCAAAGCTTCCTACAGATCCATGATAATGTTGAAACTTAGACTTGGTTTGAATTTACATGAATAACTGGAGCAAATGTAATGTCTTTGCTTAGCCCAGTTGTCCTTCATATTATGAAAATAAGGGATGTAAAACTCAGTTTAATTCAACTAATATTTGTTAGGTATCTTCTGTCATGGAGATTTTCAATTATTTGAAATAGCTGTTAGCCAATATGTAGGTCTAGGAAGCCATATTCAGTGTACTGGTACATATTAAAGTGTTATTTTTTTAGGTCAATTTTTTTTGTCCCATTAGACAGACCAATAATTACTCAAGGATATAAACACCACCATTAAACATATATAAAAACACACAGCTTTAAAAATGAAGCTGGTATTATAATTAGTGAATAAGTACAGAACAAATTAATGTTGTTGTATTGTGCCATCGAGTTGGACGTGACTCATAGCGACCCCTCCTTGGGTTTCTGAGGTGGTATCTCTATGGAATTAGATTGCCCAAACTTCCTTCCGAGGAGTGGCTGGTGGGTTTGAACTGCCAGCCTTCTGGTTAGCAGTCAAGTGCCTCAGGCACTGTGCTACCAGAGCTCCTTAACAAATGAATATTTATTAGTTTTTCTTTTATTAGTTGTTACCAAAACTGTCCTAGGTATATCACTAAAGATCCGAATTTTTATTTAAACCATGATTAGA
>NW_006922492.1:342599-351105 GCF_000298275.1 Orycteropus afer afer | reverse complement strand
CTAGCTAGCTAGTTAGTACCACTGAATTGATTCCCATTCATGGTGACCCCCATAAGGTTTCCAAAGCTGTAAATCTTTGGAAAATGATTACCTCATCTTCCTCCAAGGAGAAGCTGGTAGGTTTGAACCAATGACCTTCTGGTTAGCAATCAAATGCATTACCCACTGCACCACCAGAGCTCCTTAAATATCTCTCTGTATATACATATATACACATATATAAACCCATTTCCATCAGTTGGTTTTGATTCATAAAGACCTTAAGTGACTGGTGGGTTTGAACCACCAACCTTCTGATTAGTAGATGAATGCCTTAGCTATCATGCCATGTATATACATTCAAATTAAAAACTAATCTATAAAATCTATTTCCAGTGTCCATTAGTAATGATGTGCACAGCTAAAATGGATGCTTGAAGGAACCTCATTGTTTCTCTAATGTTCTGGTTGTGGACATTTGACTAAATTTTAGTCAGTGACGAATCAATAGCATATGTAAATGGACTGATGTGCATCACTCTCAGACCTTTCCCTAAAACTTCCCTTCCTTGCTCTCCTTCTCCATATGTTACTGCATGGATAGGACATTGATGACATTTAGAGGGTGGATCCACAAGATGGAAATGTTTGGCCCTGTGTGGAGCAAAACTATGGCTCCACTGACCTTAAATCCTTCCACAAACACTATTGTGTGTATCAAGTTAAAAACATATTTCTATTGAGGAAGACCACAAAAGGTATTTGTTACTGAAAATAGAATGAATTGCTACTTTCTGATATAGATGTACTTAAAAACTAACCTGGTAAAATGGATGTGGGAACAGTAAATACCTCTGAACTTTTGCTTAAGTCCCAAATTTCAAATTATTATCACTCCAAATAAACTTCTTTTAGCTATTTGTCATAGGTAGCCCTTGGAAAGATGGAACACAAAGTAAATATTATAATAAACCTGCACAGACAAATTCCCGACATCTATTGCTCTTTTGGTAAATTACAAGACTAGATATCAAAGCAAACATGTAGAAAAGTGTTCCCTAATGACTCTCTACCTGGAGGGTCTCCACTGAGAATAAGTCATACAGAATTGCATGGGAAAGTTAAAGGATTACCAGTTATATGGTCTTATGTATTTGAATTTGAGTGATACAAATGACTGATACAACTAATTTTGATCTTAGTCTATATGAAAATGTTTGAGATTTCAGCCATTGATCTCTATGGGGAAGTTTGAATAAACTAAGCAATGTGTTCCCTGTCTTGTAAGGTGACAATGGACTCTAGGTTTGAGTCCTCTAGGTTTTGGAGGCCCAAGCCACTGAAAGTTAAACATAATAAAAGCTTAGTCTATAACTGGCAGTAACAAAGTCAATTCACATAATTTGAAGATAAAAACATTAATATATAATAAATCACTTCATGACATAAACTATGAAGTCCCTGAATCCTTCCTGGATGATGTTTACATTTCAGATTTCATGGAGAGAAAAGAGAATAATTTCAAGAGAGTTTACTCAAATTTAACTCAATTAAATTTACTCAAATTTAAAGTTAGGATACCGTGTGAGAAATAGAGTCTAGCATTTGATTCTAAACCATCTAGTATAAGTTAAGGTTTGGAAGATATCATTCTTCAAAAAGATGAAACTACGTACAATGAGTTAAAAGTTAAAGCATTTATTTTATATTGCCTTTGTATCAGAAATGACACGAGATATCAAATGATAGAATTCTACAAGCCCAATAATATAATCATTGCAAATACCTTTCTCAGCAACATAAATGGTAGGCATATACATGGACCTCACCAGATGGAATGCACAGGAATCAAATTGACTAGACCTGTGGAACTAGGCAATGGAGAAACTCAGTATTAGCAGTCAAAACAAGGCCAGGACCTGACTGTGGGACAGACTAGCAATTGCTCTTATGAAAGTTCAAATTGAAACTGGAGAAAATTAAAATATGGCCTTAATTATATCCCAAATTAATTTAGAGACAAACTGAAGAACAGATTTGAGCACAAATGATGAAAGACTAGACAAGCTGTGAGATAACATCAAGAACATCACACATGAAGAAAGCAAAAGGTCATTAAAAAGAGAGGAAAGAAAGAAAATACTAAAATGGATGTCAGAAGAGAGTCTGAAATCTGCTCTTGAGCAGACAGTGCCTACAGTGAATGGAAGAAATGATGAAATAAAAGAGCTAAATAGATTTCGAAGGGCAGCTCAAGAAGACAAAGTATTAGAAGGAAATGGGTAAAGACCTGGAGTTACAACATGAAAAGGGAAGATTATGCTCAGTGTTTCTCAAGCTGAAAGAAGTGAAGCAAAATTCAAGCCTCAAATTGCAATATTTAAAGATTGTATGGGTAAAATATTGAGTGATGTGGGATGCAGACAAAGAAGATGGAAGGACTATACAAACAAACTGTCCTAAAAATAATTGGTCAGCATTCAAACATTTTAGAAGTTAGCATATTATCATGTGATCAAGAGTTAATGGTGTTGAAGGAAGAGAACTGAACTTCACTGAAGGAATTGGCAATAAACAAGTTCCAGGAATCGATCAAATACCCACTGAAGTGTTTCAACAAATGGATGGAGCACTGGAAGCTCTTACTCGTTTATGTTAAGAAATTTGGAAAACAGCTACCTGGCCAATGAACTGGAAGAAATCCATAATTATGTCGACTCCAAAGAAAGGTGAAGCAACAAAATGTGAAAATTATTGAACAATATCAATAATATCACAAGCAAGCAAAATTTGCTAAGTATAATTCAAAATTGGTTGCAGAAGTATATTACAAAGGAACTTCAATAAATGAAAACAAGATTTAGAAGTGGACACACTACAAAGAATAGCATTACTGATGTCAGAGGGTTCTTTGCTGAAAACAAGGAATTCCAGAACAATGTTTAACTGTGTTTTATTGACTATGTGAAAGCATTCTACTGTGTGGATCATAACAAATTTGGATAGCATTGCAAAGAATGAGAATTCCAGAACACTTAATTGTGGTCATTAGGAACCTATACATAGACCAAGAGGCTGTCATTCGAACAGAACAAGGGGATACTGCACAGTTTAAAATCAAGAATAGTGTGCATTCCGGTCCTTTCAGAATACTTATTAAATCTGTCTGCTGAGCGAATAATCCGGAAATCTGGACTACATGAAGAAGAATGTGGCATCATAATAAGAGGAAGACTTATTAACAACCTGCAATTTGCAAATGACACAACCTTGCTTGCTGGAAGTGAAGCGCTTACTGATAAAGATCAAAGACTACATAGAGTCTTCAGTATGGATTGCACTTCAACATCAAGAAATAAAAATTCTCCCAGTTGGATCAATACACTACATCATGTTAGACAAATGGAGAAAAGTTTGAAGTTCTCAGGGGTTTCATTTTACTTGCATCCACAATGAACACCCATGCAAGCAGCAGTCAATAAATCAGACATTGCATTTCCATTGGGCAAATCTGGTGCAAAAGACATCTTCAAAGTTTTAAAGAGTATAGGTATCACTTTAAAAATAAGGTGAGCATGACCCTAGCCATAATATTTACAGTCACCTCATATGCATGTGAAAGCTTGACAATGAGTAAGGGAGGTTAACCAAGAGTTGATGCCTTTGAATTGCGGTTTTGACAAGGAATACTGAAAATACCATGGACTGCCAGAATAACGACCAAATCTGTCCTAGAAGTAGTGCAGTCAGGATGCTCCTGGAAGCAAGAATGGCCAGACTTTGTGTGACCTACTGTGGTAATGTTGTCAGAAAGGACCATTCCCTGGGGAATGTCATGCTTTGTAGAGGATCAGCATAAAAGGGGAAGACTCTCAAGTAAATGGGTTGACAGAGTTGCTAAAATGACAGGTTGAGCTTAGCAAGGATTATATGGATGGCATAGCACCGGGCAGTGTTTCTTTCTGTTGTAAATATGGTTGCTGTGTATCAGACCTCACCAGAGGATACCGAACAACAACAGAAACACTGTAAATATGTTGGAAAATATTCTTATATTTTTAAATGTCATCTTCAATATTATAAAAGCTCACTAAAGCCCAAAACCCTGAATTCAGAACATCTAAATGAAAATCAATTTGCACCAGAAAAGCACAGTTTGACCATTTTTAGTATGATTTCATAAATAGAATAGAATCAGAGAACAAGATTTTTCAAGTAAAATTGGTATTCAGGCAACAAATGCATTAAAAAGTCTTGTAAAAAGAGTTCATTTATGGTATTTGTTGGCATAATCACAATTTATCATCATGAATTATCTAACCAAGTAGAATTAAAGCTAAAAACCGATTTTAGAAAATTATACAAAATATGATAATTTCATGGTGCTATGATTGTTTAGTAATCCATAAAATACATGATACTACAAAAAAATGGGAGGATCTGCAAATGAAGATAAAAGAAGAAATAAATATGAGGGTGATTTTGGAAAAGAAAAATGTTATACTTACTGGGCAATCATTCCTTATTCAGTTGCAAAAACTGACCATGACAGTGATCATTTATCATGTAAACTTTTGTATCAATCACTATTGCTTATGCTATCTAGTTATATGTTCTACAAAAATTAGGGGAATCTATAGTTATCCTTACAAATACAAAGACATTCAATAATACTACTCTTTTAAAATGGAGTTTTAGTTGTATGTTAGAAAAAAAGTATTAAAATTTTTACATGTGTGGTATGCTATGACATGTATCCAGTGGGAAAATTATAATAATTTAAATAGAAAAAAAATTTCACACTTAAAGTATATTTTTTCAAGATTGCAATGTTAAAAATATTGCACAATAATTGTTTCATATTCTTATGATTATATGACTGGGTAGTAATTGGTTTATGTGATCAGATTATAAATGTAAAGAATAAATATGAACTGAAACCAATGGAGAAAGTCTACTTATAAAGGTAAAAATAATAAAAAAAAAAACATTGCTTTTTTATTACCCATAAGCCAGCTACATTTTTCTTTCTAAAGGTCAATCAATGACAGCATGAACTTTTTCTTTTCCAATACTGAAAAGCAGCAATAAATTGCTTTCACTATACATGGTAGAACTGTATACTCTTGGATAAGTTTTATTCCAAAAATCACAGTAAGTGACCTTCTTTATAATATCACTATTGTTTGTCTAGTTTCAAAGATAGTCTTTGTGACAATATCCTCAAATTTTCACAATTCTGATATTTCAAGTTGTCAGTCACACAGTGAATTTACATTAAAGCAGATTTTTCTTCAAGAATTTTGAGATAAAATTCAAATGCAATCCAAAGTGATAGAGTGCTCCCTAATATCTAAGTCATGTCATATGGACTTTTATTGAAAAAAAAAGATGATAAACACTTGGAGAAATTGAATAGAACTTATACATACCAAATGTATTGAAACTTCACCAAATAAACTTTAAAATAGTGCAGAATCAGTCTTTTTATTTCTTGGTCACATCACATAACTTTTCAAATAACATGTGGTGAATGCAATTTGCAAGATTGATATTGTCTAATCAGCACTGACTATCTGGAAACAAACTGCAGAGGAAATTGCACACTCTGTAGGTCAGAGTTGATAAAAGAGTTTAGAAAGGGTAATTTAGCTTATTTATTGGCAGATGTATTGTCCTTAAAAGAATGCACGCTGCAACCCCAACTAATCTTGTGCAAGTTCATTTCCTCTAAGGTGAAATTGCTTTGGGAGGATTTTGATCAGATTCTTTAGAAGTTCACACATGTGATTGCAAGGTATTACTGTGTATCAGAATTGCTTATGGAACTTGTAGTTATAAAACAGATCCCGGAGACAAAAATCTAAATTAATAAATCTAATACCAAGGACCGAAATGGGAGGGGGGATAAGAAAATAAAATATGAGCATTTCATATTAAACTGGTAATATAATCAATATTATATATAGGCAATTTCTCCATTTTACTTCATATGCTCTGGAATGATTGAAGTAAATAGAGTTTCCTCTTGATTGACTTTCATAACTATACTTTTCAGTTAACCAGGAACCTGGCTTTTTAATTACCACAAAATTAAATACAATGATACTTAAGAGAGTGCTGCAGACAGACTAATGGAGGAAATTACATTGACTTTTGAGGCAGATGGACTTGTACTTAAATCTTGACTCATTTATTTCAAGCTGTGCGGCATTTGGCAAGTTATTCAACTTCTCTGAGACTCAACTTCCTTGAGATAATAAATGGCTAATTTCCACATATCTTTTCATATCCTGTGGGAAAATAAAGTTTTTGTAGGAAATGTGAGTAATACAATTGCTGAGCAGCCAGCTTTCTTTAAGAAAGGAGAAAATGTCAATAATAATTAAGAAATCATATTTTTTTCTTTTTAATATTGATTTTCATATTTGTTTTATGTGATAGCTACTAAATTATTTCAAGTGAATATTTAGTCAATAGGTAAAAAGAAAGTCACTTTTACCACAGTTGAGGTCACAAAGTATTTTCAGGTAGGAGATTTTAAGCACATTGAGGTTGACAAAGATAATGAAATTGGGTAATCCCAAATTTCAGCATGCTTGATATTCCATATATCAACAGGAAGTTGGAACTCAGACAGAGTGGACAGGATAATATGGAAGTATAAATGAACACCTATATCTTTTCCTGATACAATAATACAAAACTAGCTAGGTGGTGAACCAATTGGAAGAGATTGGCATTTGTGCCTAATCCAAGAAAGGTAACCCAACAGAATGTGGAAATTATTGAATGTTGTCATTAATATCACATGCAAGTAAAAGTTTGCTTAAGATCCTTCATAAAGAGTTGCTGCACTATGTCAACAAGGAACTCATTGAAATTCAAGCTGCATTCAGAAGAGGTGTGCAATGAGTTATCATTACTGATGTCAGACAGATTTTAGCTGAAAGCAAAGAATGCCAGAAAGTTGTTTACTTGTGTTTTATTGATTATTTAAATGTTTTAAACAATGTGGATCATAATAAATTATGGATAACATGAAGAATGGGAATTCCATAGCACAGAATTATCCTCATGTGGAAACTGTACATAGAGAAGGAGGCAGTAGTTCAAACAGAACAAGGAATATTGTGTGGTTTAAAATCAGGAATGGTATGCATCCCAGTTGTATATTTTCACCATATTTATTCAGTCTGTATTTGAGCAAATAATTTACACCTCAACCTAAAGAAAAAAAAAAAAAAAAATCCTCCCAACTGGACTAATAAACAACATCATGATAAATGGAGAAAATATTGAAAATTTCATTTTATTTTGATCCACAATCAATATGCATGGAAACAGCAGTCAAGAAATCAAACAACATATATCATTGGGCAAATCTGCAAAAAACCTCTTTCAGGTGTTAAAGGAGAAAGATTTCACTTTGAAAACAAAGGAGTGCCTGACACAGGACATGGCATTTCCATTTGCCTTGCATGAATGTTAAAGCTGGATAATGAATAAGGAAACCCTAATAAAAAATAATGTCTTTGGTTTATGGTGTTGGTGAAACATACTGAATATACAATGGACTGCCAGAAGAACAAACAAATTGGTCCTGGAAGAAGTACAGCCAGAATTCTCCATGGAAGTGAGGGTAGCAAAACTTCTCTCACATATTTTGGACACATTTTCAGGAGTCTAGTGCCAATAGAAGTACATAATGCTTGGTAAAATAAAGGGCCAGTGGAAAAGAGGAAGACCCTCAATAAGGTCGATTGACACAGTGGCCGCAACAGTGGGGTCAAACATAGCAATGATTGTAAGGATGGCTCAGGTGAAGATTTCTCTGTGGTACATAGATAGGATCACTATTAGTTGTAACTGACTCGATGTCACCTAACAATAACAGCACACATTCAGTTTCTTAATTTATTTTAATAGGGAATAATATCTTGTATAAGATGTGTGGGTGAGAAACATTCTTTTTTAGATGCTTTCAGTCAGGCAGAATACACATTTAGTTACCATTCTCCTTTGTTACCACAAATCTCTCACTATCTCCTTCCTACCATTTCAATTCAGTCTGGATAACTGGATAATTCTCTACTCCCATACATTTCTACCGCCCCCAGCCCCTTTAATTGATGTCTAAAATTACATAGACCACAGCTACCTGGCCATGAGTATGCTGCATCATTTTCACCACAGAGGGTATTCCACTTTTGCTGTATCCTTCAAGCTCTGCACATAAGTAAAATAGATGTTTTCTTATTTGCAATAGGTTTCAAAGCACATAACCATTCTGAATTTTAACTTTGGATATTCTAATCGCTATTTTTGTATGTAGTAGAAGAGATAAATCATGTTTCTCAAAATCAAGTGTTTAGGTTAATTTCTCATTCCATGTTTCTGATTTCTATTAGGAGCTCTGGTAGCATAATGGCTAAAGCATTTGACTGCTAACCAGAAG
The DNA here is from genome assembly GCF_000298275.1 of Orycteropus afer afer. Taxonomy (NCBI): domain Eukaryota; kingdom Metazoa; phylum Chordata; class Mammalia; order Tubulidentata; family Orycteropodidae; genus Orycteropus; species Orycteropus afer. The sequence continues at coordinate 342,668 of NW_006922492.1, read as the reverse complement.
GCTGGCGGTTCAAACCCACCAGCCACTCCTCAGAAGGAAGGTTGGGCAATCTACTTCCATAGTGATACT
>NW_006922492.1:317013-341394 GCF_000298275.1 Orycteropus afer afer | reverse complement strand
AGGATTGCCCAACCTTCCTTCCGAGGAGTGGCTGGTGGGTTTGAACCGCTAGCCATCTGGTTAGCAGGCAAGTGTCTTAGCCACTATGCTACCAGAGTTCCTATAGGGGCACTATAAGTCAAAATTAACTTGATGGTAGTGGCTTTATTATATTTTAGGTGAAAATTTACACACTAAACTTTTATTATTATTATTATTATTATTATTATTATTATTAACAATTTTTATACAAATTATTCCATAATATTTGGTTATAATGTTCACAATATGCCAGCATTTTATTCTAAACCTAATCTAAAATCCACATTGTTGTTGTTGTTGATGTTATGTGCCGTCGAGTCAGACCCAACTCATAGCGACCCCTCCTTGGGTTTCCGAGGCATTATCACTACGGAAGTAGATTGTCCAACCTTCCTTCCGAGCAGTGGCTTGTGGGTTTGAACTGCCAGCCTTCTGGTTAGCAGTCAAGTGCCTTAGGCACTATGCTATCACATACCACTTTCTAATTCTTATTCAAGAGGATGGAATACTAATCCAATCAGTTGTATTCTAAAATCTGATTGGGTCACATGTGTTGAAGGGAGGCTTCCTGTTTTCTGTCATACCAATGGTCTTGGCCGTCTCTAGGCCTGTCTTCGGCATAGCTTCCATATGACAGAAATGCTAAGTGGAGAGACCCAGAGTCAGCTGCAGGTTTTTTCTAACCTACATTCTTCTTGAATGTGCCTAGAGTAATAAATGCATCAGTAGTGATTGGGTTCACCATGCACCTTATCCTGATAGTGCTTTAATATAATAACATAAAATCTCTATTTCCAATAGGATTACATCCACAGGTGTAAGGATTTGGACTTCAATACACATTAGGAAGGAACACAATTCAATCCATCTTATACTTACTAACTTACATGTTACTTGTTTGCTTTACTCTACTCAGTTGCATCAAAGTCCTTCTTTTTGTTCCTTGCACCCATCATACTCCTCCTACCACAAGACTGTGAAGATGACAACCTCTTTTCCAGGAATTTTTTTTTAATCTTTCTGTGACCATTTAATCCTATTCCAGATTTATTTATTAGTATTATTATTTTACCTTAATACAACCACTACTTATTGAGACTCTTTTTTCCTGACCTCTCTAATTAGGCCAAATCATGCTCTTTGTCTCTTTGTTTAAAATATTAAACTATGTCTTCTTCAGATAATTTAACCCAGTTGTCACTTTACAATTATGTGTGTGATTACTTGAGTAAATTCTGACAAACCCACTGGGCTATATGAACTTTATGAAGTCATAACTGTGCCTGCTTTTGTTCATCATTTTGTCCTGAGGCCCTAACACAGTGTCTGTCAAACAAAGATAGGAAATAAGTAATCACTCTGTATGTTGTTTCTTCTTCTAGCAGTTCGTCTTTCTTGATGATGTGTACAAAATAAATGAGTCAAAGTCTCATCATCCTTATTTCTAAGAAAAATTCTGGTTGTATTCTCTGACTGAATTGTTTGTCCTTTTGCCAGTCCATAGTACATTAAATATTCTCTGACAACATCAGAACACACTGGAGAAGGATATCATGTTGATAAAGGAGAGGGGCAATGGAAGGAAGAGAGGCGCTCAATGAGATGGATTGCAACAATGGACTCAAATTTACCAAGGATTATGACGATGGTGCAGGATCAGGCAAAGTTTTATTCTGTTGTACATAAGTTCTCCATGAGTTGGAAGGAACTTGATGGCAACTCACAACAAAAGCAATTAAAAAAAAAATTATTCCAAACTATGAAAACTTTCTGTGTGTTTTATTCCTTATTTATTCCAGCTTCTTGTACACCTAAATTCTCTACATATTTGTTCATGGAATGTCATATAGTACCACGTTTAGGTTCTTACTATTTATTTGCAAAATTTTATATTCATGAAAATAATCCTTTCCAATAATATATTTCCAATACATCTTTATGTGGTGTTGTTGTTCTTAGGTGCTGTGAAGATGATGCCAACTACTAATGACCCTACGGACAAAAATAAAAATTGCCTATTCTACACCATCCTTACAATCATTGTTATAGTTGAGCCCTTTGTTGCAACTACTGTGTCAATTAATCTTGGTGATAGTCTTTTTTTTTTGCTGAACTTCAGTTTTATCAAGTGTGGTACTTAAGGTTATGTGTCAACTTGACTGGGCCTGGTTTGAGTGGCTGGGAAGCTGGATGTAGTTATTCCCCATGGTGAGTCTGTTAATCAACTCCACAGTGGAATCTGCTGTGAAGAACTAAGTAGCTGCCTTAGGTTATGTGGTCTACTTCCAGTGTTTAAGAAGATGGTTTGAGAAAGGTCCTGCGCTTTTTGGCACACTTGGACCCTGGAGGTAGCCAAATTTTCAGCAGCCACCATGTTGCTTGCCAATCTTGGGACTGTTTCTGGACTTCAACTAGTCACCTGCCATATTGCTTGATAATCTTTGGACTGGGGCATTTTACTTGTCAATTTTGGGTTTGTGAGCCTTAGCAGTCAGCTGCTGCCTGAGTTAAGAGACACCTCCAGATCCAGTGGGCCAGGAGCACGAGGCAGAGCTGAAGCCCAAAATCACAGAACCTTCACCTATCCCCTCAAGCTGGCACTTTGAACTCAGATTTCTAACCACCTAAAGTGTAAGAGAGTAAATCTCTGTTTGTGAAAGTTGTCCACTTGTGATATTTCTGTTTTGACAACACTAGGGAACTGAAACCCCAAATATTATGTTCTTCTTTAGGGACTGGTCCTTCTTGATAACATGTCTGAAGGGCAGGAGACGAAATCTTCCCATTCTGGCTTCTAAGGATCATTCTGGCTGTACTTCTTCCAAGAAATACATGTTCTTTACTCTGTACTCCATGGTATATTCAATATTCTTCACCAACACAATAATTCAAGTGCGATTCTTCTTCAGTCTTCCTTATCCATTGTTCATTGTCCAGCTTCCTCATGAATATGAGGCAATTGAAAATGCCATGACTTGAATCAGGCATACTTTGGTCCTCACAGTTGAAATATTTGCTTTTTAACACTTCGAAGAGAACTTTTGCAGCAGACTTTCCCAGTGTAATACGTAATTTGATTTCTTTACTACTACTTCCATGTGTATTGATGGTGGATCCAAGTGAAATGCAATCTTTCAGAACTTTAACCCCCTTTTTTTTTTTCCTTCCCATTTATTATGATGCTGCTTATTGGGCATTTGTGAGAACTTTTGTTTACTTAAATTGAAGTATAATCCATACTGAAGGCTGTAGACCTTGATCTTCATTAGTTAGTGGTTTAATTTCTCTTCACTTTCATCAGAAATGCTGTGTTATCTTCTTATCACAGGTTAATAGTGCATCTTCATCCAATCCTGATTCTACATTGTTCTCCATTTAGTCCAGCTTCTCAGATTATTTGCTCAGCACACAGATTGAATAACAATGGGGAAAGGATACAACTAGATATACTCCTTTACTGATTTTAAACAACATTTAAAACCATTTTTTAAGTAAATTTTATTAAAGAAACATAAAGACATCTATATTTTTTAATATAATACTTTATAAGTTAAAGTATTTCTATTTAACTTCTAACCTTTAATTATTTAAGATAGTGGAAGAACAACTATCCTTTGTTAATATAGTATAATTAGTTTTATATTGTAATATGATATAAAATTGTATTCCTTTGAATGAGAGGGTGATAGCACAATGAAAAATGCAGAATAATTTCTTTCAAATTTATAAAATTAAAACTAATTAAGGAGCTTGACTTTATAATTATTTAGAATGTATTAGCATGATTTAAATTGTCTGCACCATGGTACTTCATAAAAATAAGTGTCTTTTTTTCCTTTTTGACAAGCAGCTTTATGCCAAGGGAACTCAAATTTCCACAATAATGGTACTTTATATTTTAATGTTAGATATTGGAAAGATCTATTGATTTTTTTTTATGGGGCTGACAGTCACAGGGGAATGCAAGATTGCAGGTAACAAATGCTTCCTATAACTGTACACTAAATTTCTAACATCATCTCTGTTTTTGCAGAAGCTGAGTAATACATACAGAGAGCTGAAGTAAATTTTTGGAATTTTCTGGCCTCTATTTTCCCTTTGAACCAGGATGATTCCAAAAATTATCTTCCTTTCTACATACATCCAAACCAAAACCAAACTCAATGTCATTGAATCGATTCTGACTCAGAGTGTCCCTCCCTTGGTTTTTGAGATGGTAAATCTGTATGGAAGTAGATTGCCCCATCTTCCTTCAGCAGAGTGGATGATGGATTTGAACCACCAAACTTCTGGTCAGCTATCAAATGCCTTAGGCATTGCACCCCCAGAGCTCCTTTCAACACACATAGTTTGCATATTTATTTATTTTTTTAGTGTGTTACTTGAGGCAATAAGCCTAATTTTGCCAGACCACTTGGCCCTGGATTTGGTTGTTGCATATTTATAAGGCTGTGAAGGAGAGTTCCAGGTGTGTCTTCAGTGTCTTTAGCCCCAGTCTACTGATGTTCTTCCTCCTATCCCCACCATGGATATTCAATCTCCCTGAGGTTCAAACAAGAATGAGATAAATATTTGGACACCAACATCTGACCCCTCCACTTGCTTCCTTTTACTCCTACCTATTCTGTTGAAGCAAAATGAGACTCCATTACCATTTTGGCTTGCTGTTAATAAGTTAATAGAACCTTAAAACACAGTGATTGATGCCTTGACAAACTTATTTTGCAAGCCAAAACCTAAACTGTCATTTTCTATTTTATTCCTTTTTAAAAATCTTAATCATACTTCTCTTTCCCTAGAGGCAGAAAATTTCCTTGAAGTACTGGAATGTGAACTTCATGAGGGCAAGGATTTTGTCTTGATCTCTAATTTAAAAATCTTTCTTGGTCACCCAAATGTAGTAGAGACTTTTACTGCTCACAAATACCCTGTGTAGTACAGACTTTTCATGCTCATATACACTCTATAATACAGATTTCTAGTGCTCACATAAAACCTATTCACTTCCCATGCTAGACATATCACTTGATCTCCTACAGTGGACCACATGAATAGTTCAGGCCAAATATTGTGCAAAAAGGGATGTGTGTCCCTCCTAGGACAAAATACTTATTGCTTGTCTAAGCCCCTCTAGTGCTGTTAACCTTTGCCTGGAGTGTTGTGAAAAGGGTCCTGTGTTGAGATGGTGAAGTCAAAAGATGAATAAAGTGTGCATTGATGTGTCATTGCACACTGGAAGACTTGACATGAGTGAGAAATAAAAGGTTTTAGTGTTAAGTTGCAGAGACTTGGAGATTGGGTTTTGGTTTTTGTTATTATGAGCACAACATAACATATCCTGTTTGATATCAAAGGGATCTAAAACATATTTGACCATGTAAGTATGTACTGGTTTTCCATTGCTTTTTGAAAAATTGCCAAAATCTAAGTGGTTTAAAACAATGTTCATGTATCAGCTCACTGTTATGTAGGTCAGAAGTTCAACATAAAGTGGTTGAGTTTTGCATTTACAGTATTAATATGCTAACATCAAGATGCATTCTCATCTTAAGGCTGGACATTAAATTAATTTTCAAGCTCATTCTTACTGGCATGACTCATTTTCTTGCAGCTGTATTACTGAGGTCCTTGTCTCCTTGCTGACTATCAGCCAAGGCCACTCTCTATCTCTTAGAGCATCCCATACTGTATTCTTTGCCACAAGGCCCCTTTCATCTTCAAATTGACAGCTGTGTTTCATATATAGTTTTTATTTCAAATCTCTGACTTCACCTTCCTCTGATCTCTAAACCTAGATAAAAGAGCCTGCTAAAGGAGCAAGGAGTTGGCATCTTCTGACTTCCTCTAACTACACAAGAAGAGGACAGAATCACTGTCAGCAGCCCAAGGCCTGTTCTTATGAGGTTCGTCATGCTGCCACCCTCCAGCCCTCTTACCAACCTTGATATCCATCATCCCTCTCAGGGCACTCACTACCTTTCTGTTAGGTTAAGTAATTTGCTGTTGAGGCCACACAGAACTGACAAATCATGGAGTTTATTAGGGAGTCTCAGTTTCTTTATCTCAGCAGTGTTTCTTTCTCACATCTCTCTCTCAGCAAGTATGTCTCTCTCAGCAACACGTCTTTCTCAGCCAGCAGTCTGAAAGAAAGATTGCTTTGTGCCTCTAGGAGGGCTCATTTTAAACCTGGAAGAGTGGCAAAACTGACCAATCCCAGCATCAGAATTCTACACAGCTGATACAGAGGGAAGTTCCCAGAAGATGACTTCACACTGATTCAACAGAAATATCCCAGGTGGATAACTTTAACAATCAGCTACTCAGTTTCTCATGGCAAAGTGGGAGTTACAACGACTATGACTAGAAAAGTCATACCATGCAATTTACTACACTGCTGGACCCATGTGATTAGGTCAGGCCTACTCAGATAATCTCCTTTTGAATTAATTCAAAGTCAATGGATTAGTAAGGTTATGTAAATACGTACAATCTTTTCTTGTCATATTCATAGATGCAATAGTTTATCACATTCACTGGATTTACCCACATTCAAAAGAAAGAGATTATACAAGGGAAAATGTTTGGAGTTTATTCTAGAATCTTTCATACTACAATATGCTTGGGAAATCTTTTTGTCAGAAAAATGAATGATTAAATAAATGATAGAATAGGTGTATGCTCCAGTACAAGGATTTCCAACAGGAAAGCCACACACACACACACACACACACACACACAAAATCCCAATAAAATAAGCAAAAGCAATTTCATATGAAATAAAAGTTGCTCAGCAGCTGCTCTTCATAAATGGTAGTTAATTTGAAGACATGAGAAAATGCCACATTATATGGAACTACCATGTTTCTGGTTTCTTTTTCCCAAAATCCTTTCTAAGACTAAGCAAAAGTTCCACATAGTCAAGGTAATTTTCCCACTAATTACTCAGGACTTATATAAAAATTATTTCCAGAGGTCACACTTAGATCTCATAAAGTCAAAAGATAGACTCAGACACATGAAGTTATGTCATAGTTCTCTCTATATCACCTAATTGGAAAATGAACATGATCACACTTTTAAAATGGCTTTCTAATTTTCTGTTCATCATTTTATCCTTAAAACCTAGCACATTTTATTTAGTAAATAAATTGTATTTTAATCCTTATTAAACCTTGCACTGTTCCCCCTTTCTCAGTTTGACAATATTATCTATTTTCTTGTCCAAGTCTGATATTGTATTACAGTGAGTTTAAAAGTGATATTTTTGTTTGCTCAAATAGAGTACAAATTCTTTGAAAGTAGGTGTCATCTATCTATCTATCTATTTATTTATTTATTTTCTCTAAGGTCCACAGGATCCAATGTTATCATAATAAAATAGAAGTATTCTCCAGAGATTTGATGTTTGGTAGATCACTGAATAGGACAGTATAAAATAAAGCACATTTTATGGATCAAGGTACATAACACATTTTAAAAAATAATTTACTTGTAAAGGCTACCAAAATACAAGATTGAAAAATTAAAATAACAAAATATATAAAGCAATACTGCATTATAACTTATAATATAAATAATTATTCACAAGTCCATACCAATATAAACAAATTAATAAATAAACATACACACACATATACATGTGTGTATATATATATATACACACACACACACACACACACACACACAATTGGGGAGAATGGAAAATCTCTAGATATTTCCAAATGATATAAGTAGTATTTCCCTTGCTATGAGATGGAACTAAATTCCTTTTTTCATTGAGAGTGGGCAGGACTTACTGACTCTCCACCAGAGAACTGAATATCAAAAGGAGGAAAATAATATATATATTTTTTTTAGTGGAAAAGCTTAGGAGATACCACTCCACACAATATGCAACGTTGGCATCGCAAGTGACACATCACAATGGTAGACTACACATATAATGTGATCAAAGAACACTTCACCTTTATGGTTTTCTTCCTCCAAAACTATAAACCCAGTCTAATCGTAAAACGTTGAGAAATATTCTATAAATCACTTGACCAATTTTCTCCAAATCTTCAAGTTCATGAATCACAAAGAAAGAGTGAGAAACTGTCACAGATAGGAAGAGACAAGAAGAAAGAAAAAAGCAAAGCAGTGTCCTGAGTTGGATCTTAACAATTGTTAAAAATCCACAGTGAGTAGGGGAAACAGTTTGGCAGTTTATGAAGTTATACAGAATTGTTATTTTTCTTGTTGTTATTAAGTGTGGTCCAAATGGTTCTGATTCATAGATACCTTATGTACAAAAGAAAGGATCCTTTCCCAGTCCTGCTTCATCCTCACGGTATTTGTCAGGCTTGAACCCATCCTCACAGTCAGTGTGGTAATCTATCTCATTGAGGGTCTTCCCCTTCCTCACTGACCTTCTAATTTATCAAGCCTGATATCCTTCTCCAGGGACTGATCCCTTCTTACAACATGGTGCCAAGTCTGGTCATTATCACTTGTAACAGGATTTCTGGCTGCACTTCTGCTAGGACAGATTTGTTCATTCTTCTGGCAGTCATAGTATTTTCAGTATTCTCCAACACCACAATTCAAAGGCATGGATTTGACTTTGGACTTCCTTATTCATTGTTCAGACTCCACATGCATATTAGGCAATTGAAAATGCTATGGCTTGGGTTAGGATCTCTCCACTTACCATTTCTGTAATATGGAAGCTATGCTGAAGACAGACATAGACAGTACCATGACCATGTATGTGATACTAAGCAGGAAGCCTCCCCTTCAACGAACATGGCACAATCAGATTTTAGAGTGCAACTGATTGGATTAGTATTTCATTTCTTGAATAAGAATTAGAAGGTTCTATGCAAACTTTAGATGATCACTTTGAAAAGGAGTCTATGGAATTTGTTATTCTAACCCTTTCTTGACCTGTGGGCATAGGGTCCACTTACATGTTCTGCCTCAGGGAAGCATCTATACCACTTTTAGTGCATGCCACCATCTGGTATTTTCAATCACCTCATATCCATGTGAAAGTTGGACAATGAATAAAGAAGATCAAAGAAGCATTGATGCTTTTGAATTGTGGTGTTGGCAGAGGATACTGAAAATACTGTGGACTGTTAGAAGAATGAATAAATCTATCCTGAAAGAAGTCCAAGCAGAATGTTCCTTGGAAGCGAGAATGATCAGACTTGTCTCATCTACTTTGGTCATGTTGTCAGAAGAGACTGTGCCTTAGAGAAAGGTATCATGTGTAGTAAACTAGAGGATCAGTGAAGAAGGGGAAGATTCTTAATGAGATCGACTGATACAGTGGCTTCAGTGATGGTTTCAAGCATAGCAAGTGTTGTGAGAATGATTTGTGACCAGTCAGTGTTTTATTCTGTAGTACAAAGAGCGATTATGAGTTGGAGCTTACTCAATGGCACCTAACAACAATGTTATCCAGTGAGGGACTGTATAACTGTGTGAATCTAAAAAAATGTGCCTAATCCCACCAACCCCAGAACTAGATAGAGTTCCCTAGGGATACCTGTATCATACTAATTATATGAAAATCCACATTTTCTAAAATTTATTTAAAGGTCCTTAAAAATATACTCCATTACTGAAAATACATGATCTAAACAACAACAATAATTCAAAGCAGAAAGTAATTTGATTTGTAAAGAGTTATCAGTGTTACTGACTGACACTATATATAAGATGTGTTTTCTAAAAGGGAAAACTAAAGGTCTTTGCACATTTCATTATAGTAATTGGCTTTGTCTTCTCCAGCTGCTCTTTGAAATCTTCTGTTCAATTCTTTTATCTTGTCATTTCTTCAATTTGCTTGGTGTAGAATACTGAAAATACCAAGAGCTGCCAGGAAAACCAACAAATTGTCATGAAGAAGTACAGCCACAACTGGAATGCTTCTTAGAGTGAGAATTGCCAGACTTCATCTCTCATATTTTAGTGATGTTATCAGAAGGGACCAATCCTTGGAGGAGGATATCATGCTTGCACAAGTAGAGGGTCAGCAAGAAAGGGGAAGACCCTCAATGAGATGGATTGACCCAGTGACTACAACTATGGGCTCAAAGATAGCAATGATTGTGAGGATGGCACAGGACCAAGCCGTTCTTTCTTCTGTTTTGTGAGTTGTTGTGCATTGGAATCGACTCCATGTCATCTAATAATAAAAACATAGCTCACATTCTATTTGATAGAGCTCACTTAAGAATTCTTTAATAAAAGCAAATGAATACATATGCATACATTTAAACATATCCACAGAATTAAACCAACATATTACAAGAATGAAAGCAAGAGATCTGTTACCAGATCTGTGAACTAGAATTTCAATTCAGGTGCCACCTTATTGCACTGTGGGCTCATTAACAGTCTCTCTACACACCAAGAGAGAGGATGATTGTATTGATAATAATAACTATCACAGAATTATCCTGAGGTTTTTTTGATAACATATATATTATAATAATTAATACAATATATGATAATTTTTTGTTAAATGGTTAAATATGAATGATTGTTTTTTCTCATTTATCCTGCTTCTGCAAAAATCAGAAAAAAATTCATTTTTTATATTATCACAGAATGATATGAACTTAAATTGCAATGAGCAACTATTATGTGCCAAATTCTATACTAAATAAATTCTCATATAATCCTTGTCACAGACATATCAATTAATACATCACCATTATACACATGAGAAAATAACATGTGTAAATTTTTGAACAGCAATAGAGAAAGGAGCAGAATGTTCCAGTTAGCATGCTCATCGCCACAACCCTGTTGTCTACAGGAAGTTGCTTTTAAGTGGCAATTTTCCTTATTTATGAGGACATGGTAATTAGAGTAAATTAATGTTAACAACAGACATAGACATGAAGGGCATACAAAATACTCCTTTAATAGATGCCTCTTTATGTTTTAAATTCATAGCTGTTTATACATTCAAAGGGATAGTAATAAAATTATTTTGATTTAAAACTATGTTCTTATCTCAGGAAATAGACTTTTAGCACTGTAAATTTGTTTTAGAAATTCTTACTAGTGCTAGTTATTATCAAAGTCCTTAATTCTTGAACTAAAAGAAAAACAGATTTGAGACTTGCTTTTTTTTTTTTCCTTTTCTGATTTATTTCCATTGAAAAAAATGAATTACAAAATCCAGAAAAAATGAACATTCAGAACAGTAACTATAAGGACACTTAAAAAATGAAATTCTTATAGATCATGTTTTTTTTTTTCAAAAAAATCCATTGTAATTTATAAAAAATTGCCAAATATGCCATTAAATAGATAATCTATTTAGTGTATATATCATAACTAACATGATTTTTTAAAAGGAACAGAAATTATTTTACTGATAAAAATGAGTTGGTATGAGAATGCTTGCAAGGTTTGGAAAGTTATGTAAGAGAGTGGCAGAAATATCAGAGAGAATATTAGGAGAATTGGGTCTCTGCAGGTTATTTCCAACCCCCAACATTCTCAAATGCTGAATATCATCATTAAGTAGCTAATGTTGCTTCAAGCACTTGTTCCTAGGAAGTTCAACAAAGAGAGTGTTCACAATAGGCAAGCCAATGTTCTGAAGAACCAGGTTGCTGCTATTGTAGAAGTTGCTGCCATTTTCAATGAGCTCTTGCATTACCAGTGGAGGGCCCAGAATTTCTCTCTCATGTTCAAGAATAAGGTTTTCATCAACTACATATCATGTGCTACTTTGTTCTCTACTTCTCTGTTGATATCTGTTGTTAAAATCAAACTCCCTGTTAAGTTCTCCAGTGGGACCCATGAGATCTCTGCCTTCTCTTGTAAACAGTCTGTGTCACAGCCAGAAGTGAGGAAAAATATTTCTATCAGTAATTTGTTCTATTCTTTATCATTTGAGAGCCATACTATGTATATCCCAGGACCCTATAGTTTATTTCTTTCAAATTGTTTAACTTTTAGCCAATCTTATGGTTAACATTTTTTTTTTCAATCTTACTGCTTTTTATGACTCAAATATAAGGTCATGACTGGAGAGCAGAGAATTTATGAGTCCTCCTAAGGAGCTCTGGTGGTACAGTGGTTAAAGAATTCAGCTGCTAACAAAAATGTTGGTGGTTTGAATATATGAGAGCTGCTCCACATGAAAAAGATGAGGTAGTTTGGTTCTGTGAAGATGTACAGCCTTGGGAACTTGTTTTATAAGTTTCTTGTGAGATGTAATCAAGTTAATGGAAGGGGGTTTATGGGAGTCTCTGGGTAGCACAAATGGTTAAATGCTTCTCTAGTTGCCAAAACGTTGGTTCTTCAAATGCACCCAGAGGCACCTCAGAATAATGGTCTGGCAATCAACTTCCAAAATGTTGAAGCCATTTTAAACCCTTTGGAGCACATTTCTAATCTGAAACACATGGGGGGGGTCACCATGAGTTGAAATCAAGGGCAGTTCATTTTGTCTTGGTTTTAGACAGGTACCTAGACAGATTTCTCAGGAAGATGGTCACTATTTACTGAGACATATTTTTGTTAATTTTCTTTACATTCAAGAGCCAGGAGAAAGCTGTATTGCTCTGTATTTTAAAAATATTGATAAAATAAAATAATTTACAAATGTAAAATGTTCAGGAAAAGTATTGAATGAAAGTTAAAGGAGAGAAAGAGGAGGCATGAATGAACATGAAACTATAGAACTAGATAAATGTTTATTTGTTTACTGGAAAGTTTATAACAGAAACATCCTTTGTCTGTTTCTCAGACAAAAATTACAAAACATAAGCGTTGCTCAGTCACGTTTGGGCTAACGGCGTTTTTCGGTAGAATCTGATCATTTTATGTAGGATTAAAGAAAGGACAAAAGCACAAAGTACTGCAGGGAGAAAGGATCATATTTGAAATCTTTCTAGAAAACAATGCTAGATATAAGAATCATTCATCTCCTTCAATAATTTGGCTTAATTTTCATGTCCTCTATGTAGGTATGTCTAATCCTCTTTGCTTTGGATGAATTCAAAAATAGGAATTTCTAGCGTTTTCTTCAAATGCATTCTTGGACATACGCAATTTTTGTTTGAATACCAGTAATGTATACAGTTTAAGCAGCAGACATAAGGCTTGCTTAAGATATAAATGTCTAATATACTTAAGTATGAATTTGGGTTATAGTCAATATTTCAAGTGCTTTTCTCATAGATTAAATATGGTGGTGGAAGTGGTGGCTAGGTGTCCTCAATTTGTTTTGACTCGTAACAATCCTCTGTGACAATACTTTATGTAGTTTAAAAACATGCTTCCTATTTTTCTTCACTTTTACCAAGACAGTGAGGATAAAAAATAATAGAAGAATAGTGAAACAAAAAAGTTTGCTTTACACGGAGGAGCTCACAGGAGCCCAACTTCAAATGATTAATGCCTTTTGTTTTCATTTTGTTAGTTAAATAAATCACTAGTTTTCTATTTTGGTTTTCAATGATGAAGGGTTGTCTTACTTTTGAAGCAGAATAGGCAGCTAAACAGTGGACCAGAGAACAAAAATGTATCCATTGTCAATATTATCAACACAGTGGGGATCAGAAAACATCAGGAAGTGGGACTACTCCCACATGGATAGAGGCTACATTCAAGCTACCTTCTTATTATGCTGGTTAAGAGGACTGTCTGCAGAGTAAAAGACTTTAATAATAAAAATGGGCATTAGGAAGGTGATAAAATCAGATTGAGACATAATCTAGTTTCCTATGCTTTAGGCTGTACCACAAGAAGACCGTAAGCAAACTTTGGTGGAGAAGTGAGGAGAGGGAAAGAGTTCCTTCAGGGACCCCTTGTTTGAATGTTTTTCACAAAGAGAGTATTGATATTTGGAAAGCATCAGCCAGTAAGATCATGACAAACTAGCAGGAGGACCACAGGCCATGCCTATGAATTCACAATACATTCCTGACTTTTCTTATCTCTCTGTTCCACCAAAATACGCTGAAGTTGCTGTCCTTGAAGAAGGAGAAGTAAAGTGATGTCTTAGACACACCAAAGACAGTTCCGACTTGGTTCCTCCATTCAATCAATCTATGCCCTGAGGAAGGTGAGGAGATGAGATTTAAATCAAATTTTAGATTGAAACTTTAGAGATGCTGAGTTTTTTGATAGATAAAATTAGCCTGCAAGTATGGAAACTGTGAAAAATATAGTTGGCATGTAGGAAAAAAAAAAAAAAGACAGAATATGGTTAAATAATTATGACAATCAAGATTAAAACCAGCATTTGACCCTAACTCTATTTTCTGCTGAATCTAGCAGAAGTCAGTGATTAAAAAGAAAACAAAAACAAAACTAAATAAACTGTGTTTATAGATTTTAAGTTGGGCATCATCAATAAGTTAGTTCAGAGGTCAATAAATTAATTTTCAATTAATTCAAATTTTCAATTTTTATAAATTTAATAAACCTCACATTCTGCCAAAGGTTTATTTGTTAACACAACAATACATAAACAGCAATAAGAATACTCTCTATTGCGATATTTTTGGATTCCAAAAGGATATTACAACAGACAACAGAGTATACAGTCCCCCCAAAAAATAACATTATCCTAATTTACATGTATAACTGATCTGAAACCCCTTTAGGAAATTTTGCTGGGTGTAATATCAAAATATTAAAAAGCTTTTATTCTGCATATTCATCATTTTGTTAAAATATTAATAATACTAGTAAGCCAATAAATATGTATAAATTATTTTGTAAAAGAACCTACAAAATATCAGAGCAAAGTAAGCTTCATTTCTGATGACTTCTTTTTCTAGCACTCATAAAAATAACTGATAGAGCAAAATCCTACAGACAATCCAACAGAATGTGGAAATTATTGAACAATATAATTAATAACACACACAAGTAAAATTTTGCTGAAGATAATTCAAAAATGGTTGCAGCAGTATGTTGACAGGGAACTGCAAAAATTCAAGCTGGATTCAGAAGAGGCCCTGGAACAAGTGATATCATCACTGATACCAGATGGACCTTGGCTGAAAGCAGAGAATAGCAGCAAGATGTTTATATATTGTGATCTCTTGGCTATGTAAAAAGATTCAACTGTGTAGATCATAATGCATTATGGAAAATTTGAGAAGAATGAGAATTCCAGAACACTAAATTGTGCTCATGTAAAGCCTGCACATAGACCAAATGGAACAGGGGAATGCAATATTGTTTAAAATTCGGAAAGGTGTGCATCTGTCTGTATCCTTTCACCATGCTTATTTGATCGGTATGCTGAACAAATAACCTGGGAAAATGGACTATGTTAAGAAGAACTCAGCATAAGCACTGGAAGAAGATTCAATACAAACCTGTGATATACTGACGACACTTGTCTTTGCTCAGAGGACTTTAAAGTACTTACTGATGAAGATCAAAGCCTTCAGAGTGGATTACATTTCCACATAAGGCAAACAAAAATAATCACAGCCCGACAAAAAAACAAGATAATAATAAACAGAAAGAAAAGGAAGTTAAGTATTTCATTTTATTTTATTTTTAGATTTTTTTTCTTTTTTAGTTTCACTACCCATTTACCATCCCCAGCCCTAACCCTGTCTCCTCCCCTCCCTGTCCAGTAACCCCTCTCCCCCACCCCCGCATGGCCCTCCTAGTTATGCATTCCTGTGTGTCCTTCATTTCCTCCTTGTGAATATTGCCCCTCTGGTTCCCCGAAGAAGATTGCTCCAAGGGATGCATTTCCATAGAGTATGTGGGTGTGTCACCCTGGGTTGAGTGGTCTGCCTGTACATCTTGTTTACTATTGGGCTGAGAGCCAGCCCCTAGGAGTAAGTTTTATTCCAGGCCCAGAATATATCCCAGGGCCATTGTATTGGAAGCCTCACCAGACTCCCTCTGACCAGTAATTCTGGTGATTATTGAGTTTTGGATTTTGTTCCACATTTTTCCTCCCACTCAAGAATTTAATTGTACTTATGTCTGCAATCAAGGCCTATGGAAGCAGCAGTGGAGAAATCAACTAATGTATATCGTTGGGTAAATCTTCGACAAAAGACATCTTGAAACAGCTAATAAGCAAAGATGTCAATTTGAGGACTAAGGTATGTTTAACACAGCCATGATATTTTAATTTTGTCATATGCATTTGAAAGCTGGACAATGAATAAGCAAGACTGAAGAACTAATGCACTGGAATTATTATAATGGCAAAGAGTGTTGAATGTATCTTGCACAGCTAGGAGGAAGGACAAATTTGCAAGAAGTACAGTCAGAATGCTCCTTCGAAGCTAAGATGGTAAAACTTTGTTTCACACACTTCATAAACATTATTTGGAGGGAGAAATCCATGGTGAAGGACACCATGCTTGGTAAAGCAGAGGGTCAGCAAAAACACGAAAGACTCACAATGAGACAGATTGACACGGTAGCTACAATAATGGACTCAAACATAACAATGATTATAGGGAGAGCACAGGATGGGCAGTGTTTCATTCTGTTGCACGTAATGTTGCTATGAGTTTCAACTGGATCAAAGACACCTCACAATAACAACAACATATAAATAAAGGTGAAATTCCACTTATTATTGTTTTAATAATTATTTCAATTTTCAAAAACAAATTCCTCACAAATTATGTATTAAATATCAAGCTCCATATAAAGCACTTCAAATTAATTTAGCTAGTAAACAACAATGAAACCTCATAAGCAAGATAGTATTATTAATCACATTTTTCACATGGAGAAATTTAATTACAGATTGGCTAAGCAATGTATTCACAGGTATAGAGTGTTCAGATTTGAACTAAAACATTTCTGATCCCATGATAAGATCGTAGCGCGTAAGGCACTTTACTGCTAACCAGAAGGCTGGTGGTTCAAACCCACCAGCCACTCCTTGGAAGGAAGATGAGGCAATCTAATTCCTTGGTGATACTGCCTCGGAAACCCAAGGAGAGGTCGCTATGAGTCGGGTCTGACTCGATGGCACATAACAACAACAACAAATAATAATAAGATCATGCATGTTAAGGTGCTAAGTTACATATCACACCCATAACTAAATACCACAGAGTGGCTTGGTATAAAGATAAACTTAATATCTCAAGGTTCCAGAAGGTTGAGGTCCAAATTCAGAGCATGAACAAGGCTACGCTCCCTTTAGGTCCACACTAGGGGATGGTACTTACTTGTCTCTTTCAGTTGCTTTAAGCTTAGTTTTCACTTATACATCCAACTAGTCACCAAGATTTTTAATTTATTGCTTTCTTGTGTCTCTTAAATTCATTCTCTTGGCTTTCAGTTACCACAGTCAGAGGTCTTTTTCACTAGAAGCTGATATATAACTTTAATCTTACAGCTTAATTCCCTGAATATTTACTATATAACCCATTTGGGAGATCCAGATTGGATTCTTATGTTATTTTGAGCTTAATAATCCTCCTGATCCCGGATACAATGAATATCTTATAATAATAACTTAAAAATGATAATGACAATGAAATAATATAACTAAAATATAGTAAGTTTAACAACAGAGTTGCACTTAACAATAATCGATAAAATTGACATCCAAATTATAGAATCTGCCAAATATATTCTTGTTCTTCTTGTTTGGTTCCATTGGAAGATTCTGACTCATAGTAACCTTATGTCAAACAGCACAAAACACTAATAATCAGTCCTATGCCATCCTCACACCCATTGCTATGTTTGAGCTTATTTTCACAGCAGCTATGTCAACCCATCTCACTGAGGGTCTTCTTGTTTTCACTGATCCTCTACTTTACCAAGCATATTGTCTTTCTCCAAGGAGTGGTTCTTCCTAATAGTTTATCCAAAGTATATAAAAAGTAGGTTTGTCATCTTCCCTTCTAAAGAGTATTCTGTCTATACTTCTTACAAGATAAATTTATTAATTCTTTTGGCAGTCCATGATATATTCAGTATTCTTCACAAACACCATAATTCAAATATATCAATTCTTCTTAGATTTTCCATATTCACTGTCTAGTTTTCACATGCATATGAGGTGACTGAAAATACTATGGTTTCAGTGAGGCTTGCCTTAGATCTCTAAGTGGCATCTTTGACGTTTAGCACATTGAAGAGGTCTGTGGCAACAGATTCACCCTGTGCAATAGATTGTTTGATTTCTTGACCACTGCGTCCATGGGCACTGATCATAGATCCAGGTAAAATGAGATCCTTAACGAATGTAATATTTTCCTGTTTATCATGATGTTGCTTATGGGTCAAGTTGTGAGGATTTTTCTTTACTTTATGTTGAGACATAATCTATACTGAAGACTCTAATCTTTGATCTTCATCAGTAAGTCCTTCAAGTCATCTCCACTTGCAACAAGCAAGATTGTGTCATCTGCATATCATCTACATATTGCAGAGTGTTAATGAATCTTCTTCTTCCAATCCTCATGCTGCATTATTCTTCATATTGTGTAGCTTCTCAGATTATTTGTTCAGTATACAGATTGAATAAGCACCGTGACAGGATTCAACACTGCACACATCTTTCCTGATTTTAAGCCCTGCAATATCACCTTGTTCTGCTGAAATGACTGGCTCTTGGTCTATGGATAGGGTCTGCATAAGCACAATTAAGTATTCTGGAATTCCCAATCTTTATAATGTTATCAATAAGTTGTTATTTCCTGCACATTTGAATGCCATTGCATAGTCGATAAAACACAGGTAAATATCTTTCTTTTTTTTTTTTTTCCAGTGAAGATTCAGCTGACATCAGTAATGATAACCCTAGTTTCACATGCACTTCTGAATCGGACTTGAATTTTTGTCAGGTTGCTGTTTATATATTGCTGCATTCATCTTTGAATTATCTTCAGCAAAATTTTACTTGTGTGTTATATTAATCACATTGTTGGATAGTTTCCACATTCTATTGGCTCATCTTTCCTTGGAATGGGTGCAGATTTGGAATTCTTCTAGTCAGTTGGCCAGGTAGCTGTCTTCCAAATGTCATGGCATAGACAAGTGAGTACCTCTAGCACTGCACCCATTTCTTGACACATCTCAATGATTATTCTTCTGTCAGTTACTGGAGCCTTGTCCTTGTTTTTTACCAATGCGTTTAGTGTAGCTTGAACTACTTCCTTCAATTCTGTTAGTTCTTGACCATATGCTACCTCATGAAATGGATGAACATGGGCTAATACTTTTGCTATAGTGAGGCTGTGTGTTCTTTCCATTTCATTTTCTTTTGATGTTGCCTGTGTCATTCTGTTTGCAAATAGAATCTTTGAATATCACAGTCTGAGGCTTGATTGTTTTCTTTAGATCTTTCAACTTGAGAAATGCCAATCATGTTCTTCCTTTTGTTTTCTAACTCCAGGTCTTTGCACATTTCATTGTACTCCTTTACTTCGTCTTCTTGACTTGCCCTTCAGAATCTTCTGCTCTGGTCTTTTACTTCATGTTTTCTTCCATGTCCTTTTGCTACTCCCTTTTCAGGGAGTCCTGGTAGCATAGACTAAGGTAATTAACTGCTAACCAGAAGGCTGGAGTTTCAAACCCACCATCCACTCCTCAGAAGGAAGGTTGGGCAATCTACTTCCATAATGATACCACCTAGGAAACCCAATGAGAGGTCACTATGTATCGGTTATGACTCGACAGCACATAATGACAACAACACTCTCTTCAATGCCATGTTTCAGAGTCTGTTCTATCATCCATTTTGGTCTTTTCTTTCTCTCCAGTTTTTTTTTTTTTTTTTAATGACCTTTACTCTCTTCATGGATGAAGTCCTTGATGTCATCCCACAATTCATACAGTCTTCAGTCATTAGTGCTCAAGGTTTCAGTCAAACCTATTCTTAAAATGTTTTCAAAAGTCAGGTAGATGTATTCAAGGATGTACTTAGGCACTTATGGTATTGTTTTAATTTTCTTCAGCTTAAGCTTGAACTTGCCTATGAGCAATTGATGGTCTGTTCCACAGTCAGCGCCTGGCCTTGTTTTGACTAATGACATTGAGTATATCTTTTCACAGATATAGTCAATTTGATTCCTGTGTGTTCCATCTGGTGTGTCCATGTGTATAGTTGTTTATTATGTAGTTCAAAAAGCTGTTTGAGTATTAGCTTTTTCATTACAATAATTGAAAGATACTAAGTGTTGTATCTGATTTCTCTTTTTCAGTTACTATTCAATTTCGTCTCTTTCTGATTTCCCTCATTTTCACCAGAAGCATCTATGCTGGTCATCACCTGTTGTTCCTGGATGTTTCCACAAATGGAACACTTCTCTTTTAGCACAGAATGATGTTGAAAGCTTGCTTTGGCACAGATAGGACACCCTCATCTTTGATTCTTATTTCTTTACTAATGACAAGTCCATCACTTAAGAATCTTTGGGTGTATTTCTATCTACTTTTTGAAAAATTAGGCAAATTTAAAGAATTGTCATGAAGAAGTTAAAATAAATTAATATTGTAGGCAATATTATATATTTTTCTCACCTAGGGCAAACAATTTAAGAGATTAGTAAATGAATCAAACAGCAAAAACTTTATCACATTTAATTGAAGAAACATATATATGGAAACAAATACTTGGATTTAGTAAGAGTAAGAATAAAGTTAATCAAAATAATATAGAAGGTACATATTTGTGAGATATTAATAAGTCAATTCATACTAAGATTTATGAATTTATGACTATTACATATTTTTAAAAAATCTGATGAAAACTATGAAATCAATTTTCAGAAACATACACTTGAACAAAATCACATAATTTCAATAGTTTTTTGAATTATTTTTCTTTTGGAATCTATGAGGATTTTGCCGCAAGTAAAAGAAAATATTGAATGAGTAATATTTAAACATGAAGGAAATTTAATTATCTTAACATCAAATTACAAGATGGCAATTCAATCATTCAAAATATTGATAAGGACATAAATACATTTTGATTTTTCTGTCATCCTGAGCAGGCCAGTTTGCACCTGGACTAGCTCATCCCATGGACACAAGATGGATGTTTCGGTCCCCAGAATAACATCTAATGCATTACCAGCAAAAGAAGAACATTTGTATTTCTGTGTTGATCTTTTCTATCATGGGAGAAATCTTTCCTAAAGCCTTTCCTCCCCTCACCCAGATAACTTCATCTCGTTTCTAATTGCTAAGATTGGTTCATATGTCTTCTTAAATCAATCTATTACAGCTTGGATTACATAGTCACTAGCAAATAAGATGATTCAAATGGAGTTGTATTGAACATTCAAAGAAAATTTAAGTTCTGCCAGCAAACAAAACAAAGAAGCAATGACTATTATAATTGAATTGGCATCCAACAGTTACTGAATATCTTGGATTCAGATTTAAGGAAATCTTGGAAGTAATTGTAGCGAAAAACATTAGGGAGTATATTTCAGTGGCATGCAGAAAAAGACTCATATTTAAAGGATATACACACATGAAAAATTAGTAAAGTAGACTGATATCAGACTAATGAGAAAGAAACAGATAGAGTAGGATCCCTCAAACCAAGTGAAGAGAGTTTTAAGGACAGAATGGTCAAGTATGCTAAATGTTTTAGATGTAACAATAGAGACACATGATCTGGATCAAATATGGCCACACAAATACAAATGTCTTCTGTCCTTTGCTGATTTTTAAGAAATCTCATCTCCCAGCCACCAAAGAAATATTCAATCTCTTTTCTAGTCAAGTAGTTTTACTTACTGCTCTGAACTTTTAATATTTGATGTCATATACATCCCAGTTATAGCCACCTTTAGGGTTTACTTGCACTGTGACTAATCAGGAATGCTCTCAGTAGTCTATTGTTGTTAGTGTTGTTGTTAGGTTACTTCAAGTTGGCTCCAATGCCTGACAACCCTATTATAACAGAACAAAACACTGCTCGGTCTTGAGACATCTTCAAAATGTGGGCTATGCTTGAACCCATGGTAGCAGCCACTTCATCAGTCAACCAAGGTGAGGGTCTTCCCCTTTCTTGCTGACACTCTGATTTAGCAAGAAAGATATCTCTCTCCAGTGACTAGTCCCTCTTAAAAACATAAGCAAAGTACATGAGAAAAAGTCTGACAACTCTCATATCTAAGGAGCTTTCTGGCTATACTCCTTCCAAGACACATTTTTTCGTTCTTCTGGCAGTCTGTGGTGTTTTCAATATTTTTTGCCTACATCACAATTCAAATGCATCCATTCTTCTGTGCTCTTCCCTATTAATTGTCTAGCTTCCCTATGCATATAAGACTATTGAAAATGCCAGAGCTTGTGTCAAGAACACTTTAGTCTTCAAAGTGACATCTTTGCTCTTTAACACTTCAAAGAATTCTTTTGCATCAGATTAGCCCAATATATTAGTGCAATATGTTTTCTGATTTCTTGACTGCTTTCTGATTTCTTGCTGCTTCCATGGATATTGATTGTAGATCCAAGTAAAATGAAATCCTTGACAATTTCAATCTATTTCCACTTAACATGATGTTACTTATTGGTCCAGTTGTGAGACTTTTTTCTTTCTTCATGATAAGTTGTAATCCATTCTAAAGGCTGTAGTCTTTGATCTTCATTAGTAATTGCTTCAAATTTTCTTCATTTTCAGCAAGAAAGGTTGTATCATCTGCATATTGCAAGTTGTTCATGAGTCTTCCTCCAATCCTTATATTGCACTCTTCTTCATGTAGTCCAGCTTCTTGGATAATTTGTTCAACATACAGGTTGAACAAGTATGGTGAAAGGTTACCACCATGATGCACACATCCTGGTTTTAAACCATTCAAGACTCCCTTGTTCATTCAAATGACTGTCTCTTTTTCTATGTATAGGTTCCCCATGAGCACTATTAAATGTTTTGAATTCCTATTCTTCAAAATTCTGGTAGTGAGCATGTGTAAATTTGGCTGGATCTTCTTTTGAGTGGCTGGGCAACTGGTTGTAGTTATTCCCTATGTTGAGACTGGCAATCAACTCCATGGTGGAATCTACTGTGACCTGCTCAGTAGTTGTCTTAGGGAAGTGGTCTCCTTCCAGTATTTAAGGAGAAGCATAAGAATGTTCTGCAGGTTTGGCTCACTTGAATACTGCATGTAGCAGAATCGTTATTCATCAGTCTGCCATGTTATCTATCCACCTATCTTGGAACTCTTAATGGACTTGAATCATTAGCCTGTTTCTTTTTACTTGTCGACCTTGGGCAGCCATTAGCAACTGCCAAAGTGAAGAAAGTCTCCAGCTTCAGTGGTCCTGGAGCAAGAGGCAGACCTGAAGCCCAAGGTCAAAGAGCTTTCA
This sequence comes from Orycteropus afer afer, assembly GCF_000298275.1. Lineage (NCBI taxonomy): Eukaryota > Metazoa > Chordata > Mammalia > Tubulidentata > Orycteropodidae > Orycteropus > Orycteropus afer. Next base: position 318,075 of record NW_006922492.1, on the reverse strand, counting down.
CCCAGCCCCTAAAGTCTGGCACTTTGAACTCAGATTTCTAGCCTCCAAAAGTGTAAGAGAATAAACTCCTGTGTGTTAAAGACATCCATCTATGGTATTTTCTGTTAGAGCAGCACTAAAATCAAACCAAACCAAACTCACTGCCATCGAGTCAAATCCAACTCATAGTGACCATTCTTTGGGTCTCTGAGGTGGTATCTCTACAGAAGTAGATTGCCAAGTCTTCCTTTCCAAGGAGTGGCTGGTGGGTTTGGATAGCAGTCAAATGCTTTAAGCACTATGTCACTAGAGCCCCACTAATTAACCAAAAAATGTTATCCATAATTTTTATGATCCACACAATCGAATACCTTTGCATGGTCCATAATACTCAGGTAACCATCATTCTGGTATTCTTCACTTTCAGCCAAGGTCTATCTCATATTCTTCATCTGCACCTTCTGCTGAATCCAACTAGAATTTCTGGCAGTTCCCTGTCAATCTACTGTTGTGAATATTTTTGAAATATGTTTTCCAAAAGTTTAATTGCATGTGATATTAATAATATTTTTCAATAATTTCCAATTTCTGTTGGATCACCTTTCTTTGCAATGGACAAAAATATGGATCTCTTTCAGTCAGTTAGCCAAGTAGCTTTCTTCCAAATTTCTTGGCATAAATGAGTAAGTACATCCAGTTCTGTATCATTTTCGTAAAACATCTCAGTGGCATTCTGTCATTTCCTGTAAACTTGTTTTCCACCAAGTCCTTCAGAGTAACCTGGACTTTTTCCTTCAATAGCATTGGTTCATGATCATAAACTACCTTCTGAAAGATCTGAATATTGACCAAGTATTTTTAGTACAGTGATCCTGTTTATTACTTCCATCTTCTTTAGATATTTCCTGCATTGCTTATAAATTTGCCCATCAAGTCAATTCCGACTTATAGTGACTCCCTTTGGGTTTCTGAGGCAGCAAATATTTACAGAAGTAGATTGCCCGGCTTTTTTCCGTAATTTGTCCATGTTGTTGTTGTTATTTGCCGTCGAGTCGCTCCCGACTCATAGCGACCCCTCCTTGG
>NW_006922492.1:314520-316913 GCF_000298275.1 Orycteropus afer afer | reverse complement strand
CCGAGGAGTGGTTGGTGGGTTTGAACCGCCAGCCTTCTGGTTAGCAGTCAAGTGCCTTAGGCACTATGCTACCAGAGCTCCTAATTTGTCCATAGAATCCTTAAATTACAAAATTCAAGGTCTTATATTTTTCTTCAGTTCTTTCAGCTTGGAAAAGGTTAAGCATATTCTTCTCTTTTGATTTTCTAACTTCAAGTCTTTGTATAATTCACTACAATACTTTGTCTTCTCAAGCTACCCTTTGAAATCTGTTCAGCTCTTTTATGTCATTTCTTTCCTCTGCTTTAGATACTCTCCATTCAAGAGCAAGTTTCAGAGTCTCATCAGATATCCATTTTGGTCTTATTTCCCTTTCCTGTCTTTTTGATGACCTTTTGCATTCTTCCTGTATGATGTTCTTGTTGTCATCCCACAAATCTTGTAGTCATTGGTCCTTGGTGTTCAATGTGTCAAATATAATCTTTAGATTGTCTCTGAACTCAAGTAGGATATAATCAAGTTTGTATTTTGGCTCTCCTGGGCTAGATTTAATTTTTGTCAGCTTCCACTTGAACAAGCTTATGTGCAATTGATGATCTGTTCACAGTAAAGTCCTGGCCTAGCTCTCACTAATTATATTAAGCTTCTCCTTGGCTTTGTTCCACAGATGTAGTTGATCTGATTCTTGTGTATTCCATTTGGTAAGGGTACATGTGTAAGTTGCTATTTATGTTGTTGGAAAAAGGTATTTGCAATGAATAAGTCTTTGGTCTTGCACAATTCATCTTGTGGTCTCTGGCATCATTTTTTTTTTTTTTTCCACCAAGGGCATAATTTCCAGTTTTGGATGTTTCTTCTATTCTTATTGTTTAAATCCCAGTCCTTCTTCAGTGCATCTAACTTCTGTGAATACTAATGTTCAAAAGGAGTTGCATTTCCAAGTGAAGCATTCTATAACCACTGCAGACCACAGTGATCTCCCTAAGGCAGCAAAAAGTTGAGAACCTAGGAATTTAAATTACACAAATCTGTATTTGAAATTCTTATCTGATGATTGCTTGTGTGATCTTTCACAGGAAAATGCATAGTCACAATGTCAAGTATTTCATTTGTAAATTGGTGATTCAAAATTTCACTTTCACAGGAAGGATAATTTATTTATTTAAATTAGATTGTTGTTGCTGTTTTGCGCCATTGAGTCAGACCCGACTCATTGTGACCCCTCCTTGGGTTTCTGAGGCAGTATCACTATGGAAGTAGATTGCCCAGTCTTCCTTCCAAGGAGTGGCTGGTGGGTTTGAACTGCCAGTCTTCTGGTTAGCAGTCAAGTGCCTTAGCCACTATGCTATCAGAGCTCCCTTAAGTTAGATAGTGTATCTAATGTATTTGGTACTATGCCTGATACATAGCAAAATCTCTATAATTGATATAAATAAATTATATGTGGTAGCTAAGTTTGTGTGTCAATTTGACCAGCCCTGGGCAGCTGGATGTATTATTCCCCATGATGAGACTGGTAATCAACTCCATGGTGGAATCTACTATGAAGAGCAGCCTTTGGCTATATGGTCTGCTTCCCATATATAAGTAGCAGCTGTAGGAATGGTCTCTAGCTTAGGGCACGCTTGAACCCTGCATGTAGCCATGTCATTGTTCAGCAGCCTGCCATGCTCTGCCAACCTTGGGACTTTCAATGGACTTGAATTAATGGCCTGGCATGTGGTTTTTGTAACATCAGGATTGTGCCTTTTTACTTGTCAGCCTTGGGCTTGCAGTCTCAGCATCCAACAGCTGTCTGAGTGAAGAAAAACCTCTAGCTCCACTGGGCTGAGAGCAGGAGGCAGAGCTGAACGCCAAGGTTGATGGATTTTTACCCAGCCTCTAGAGGCTGGCACTTTGAACTTGGACTTAAAGCCTCCAAATTGTAATAGAATAAACTCCTGTTTGTTCAGCCATCCTTTTGGTGGTATATTCCTGTCAGAGTGACACTACCTAACCAAAACACTATAGTTGCTTTTAAAGACAGCTATTTACTGCTTTCCTATTTTATATTATTTATGTCCCATTACTTATGAATCTTCAGTATTAGTTTCTTAAATGTAGGTCATCTCACTAGCTAAGATGTATTGATCAGCACATGTTGGAGGAGTGGCTATCACATTTTGCTGTGCCTAATAATCACCTAGAGCCTTGGTTGTTGATGTAACATGGCTATGCTTGTGGACAAAACATGCATGCTTAGCAAGTAGTCCAGATGATTCCAATCAGGAAATCAATGGAGGATATGCAGAGATGTATTATTCTGCAGTTAAATGAGACAGAGACCATACTTTAATTTAAAAACAAACAAACAAAATTAAAGGAAAAAATCAGAATGTTTCTATCCATGTCATATTATATGTTGCATAGTCTTG
>NW_006922492.1:311587-313515 GCF_000298275.1 Orycteropus afer afer | reverse complement strand
AAAGAAGATAAAACCTGTAGAAATACAGATAAATACAATTGAGGAATGATGTACATGTTTCATTAACCAAACAAATATTGATATACAGCACTCTGTAATTCTAAAGAGATTTAGTTTAAGGAGTAACTACCACTATCATATGTCTTTTTTGGGAGGCTAGGAATCAATGGATCCCCACATATTATTCACATAAACATGCTCTTTGTAGAAGAATGTTGTTGTTGTTGTTATGTGCCATCAAGTTGGACCTGACTCATAGCGACCCCTCCATGGGTTTCCCAGGTGGTATCATTACAGAAGTAGATTGCCCAACCTTCCATCCGAGGAGTGGCTGATGGACCCTCTGGTTAGCAGTCAAGTGCCTTAGGCACTATGCTACCAGAGCTCCTTTGTAGAGGAATAGCATGTGCTATTTAGTTGACCATAGAATGCAGTTTCCTAATGCTTCTTCCTTGGAAAGTCTTCCATATGTCTCATGGGGATAAGTATTTCTCACTCCCAGAATTTTGGATTTTTTGTTTTTTTAGAAGAATTATTTATACACTACCTTGTGGTAGTCCTACTTATAAGATGGTCCTCAAAGAGCTCAGCCTGCTGGCATTCACACTTTTGTACAATGCCCTCCTGTTGAGTGTCCCTCGAACAAACAAGATGAGAGAGGTGACAGGATCTCACTTCCATTCTGTTGACACTATCCTGTTTTCTCTCAGTTGCTTACTTTGATGAAACCAGCTGTCATATTGTAAGGTGAATTTTGGAGATAGTGTTCCCTAAAAATAGGTTCAGCCCCATGTATCTTCCAGTCAATAAATCACACTGAGGTAAAGAGAGAGGAAGTCCATTTATTGTAAGTGCACCCTCAAGAAGCAAAGAGAGAGTTCCTTAGATCCTGCTCTCAAGGTGGGAGGCTTTGGATTTTGTACAATTGTGAACAAGGATAAGTACAAAGCCTTGATTCTGACTCACAATGACCAAAGATATACATCTTTATGGAAGTAGATTTCTTCATCTTCCTTCCATGAAGCAGATGGTGAGTTTGAACCATCAACCTTCTGCTTAGTCACCAAAATGCCTTACCTATCACACCACAAATAACATAGGTTTCTTATATTGCATAGGCTAACATCACATGCAGAGGCAATGCAGCTGATGACATTGATATGTTCACAAAAAACTTCTAAGCTCCACCTTGGACTTGTGGACATGATACCTTGGACATGATACTTACTATGCTAATGAAAACTTTGGTGCCTTTTAGTTGACCAACATGTGGTTGGCACAGGTCTTAGCTAGTCTAAACTAGTTTTAGGCTCAGAAAATATACTGCGAATAATATGGCATTCTTTTGTGATTTGGCCATCTGTCAGGAATAATAGTGGAGTGGGCTTTTTTCCAAGAGTACTGAGAACAGATTCCAGCCAACGAACAGTGCGAAAGTGAAGCCTGTCATGTAAAAGTCCAGACAAAACTAAATTTTGCCAAAAATCATACAAGAGAGTTAAAAAGAGACTCCTTCCTCAGGAGAGTATTGAGATGATTATACCCCTGACCAATACTTTGATTACAAACTTACAAATACTTAAGGGCTAGAGGACCCAGCTAATCCATGATTAGATTCCTGATCCATTTATTTATTACTGCTAAATTTTGGGATGACATATTACACAGCAATAAATAATTAATGCATTCGATTTCATTGGACCTGTTGGAAATACAAATAGTGTAAATTAAAAGAAAAGATAAAGTATTTTATAATCTTCTTTTTCATTAAATACTATTTTTTGTAAATTGAAGTATTGTCCTTTTAAGTATTTTAAAATGTGTAATATTTACATAGGAGCTTGGGTGGTGTAAATAGTTTGACTTCAGCTGCTAATCTAAAGGTTAACAGCTAGAATCCACACATCCCTCTGCAGAAGAAAGACTTG
>NW_006922492.1:277823-311342 GCF_000298275.1 Orycteropus afer afer | reverse complement strand
GTTTTCCTTCTATTCAACTGGTTCTAAATATGCTGCTTCTGTATTAGAGCTTAAATTCTAAAGCACTTGGGTTTGTGGAAGGCTGTGGTCTAGAGTGGGAGCCCTAACTCTGCTTTGAATCTTAACATAGGGTCAGATTCTAGTTGAGTTCTTTTTCACCTTCAACATTGTGCCTATACATAGACAAATTCAAAGACAAACCTAAGGAGGGGTAGTTTGCACTCAAGGAAAGTATGGTTAAAACTAAGGTTATGTTAACACAAAGAACTAGGGAACTTGCCTGAAAATGTTGTTTTCTAATTAAAATTAAGGTTGGGGTCCTGGTATTGTTTTGTAGCCACCTTGTGTCCATGACTTGGGCCACATCAAACCAAAACCACACTCACTGCTGTCAAGTCGGGTACAAACTCATAGCCACCCCTCCTTGGGTTTCTGAGGCTGTATCACTACGGAAGAATATTGCCCAATCTTCATTCTGAGGAGTGGCTGGTGGGTTTGAACTTCCAGCCTGCTGGTTAGCAGTAAATGCCTTAGGCACTACACGACCAGAGCTTCTAGTCACGAGTAACATCTGGTGCACCACCTATACAGGTAGTTAAGACCAGAAACAATACTGTAGCCTTTGCAATCTTCAATTATGTATGTCTCCCAATTATGATCCTGTCCTCATTTCTGTAGCCCTGCCTGCAACAGTGATGAATCAATCTGCTACCAATTACAATTTTATGATTATTCCCTTTGTTTTCAATAGTACATAATTAGATCCATGACCATGACTTGGTGGAATCTATTCAGCTTTTTACACTGTGTACATACCAATGGTTTCCCTCACCCTAGATGATTGTCTTTGTCCTGTCTATGGCTTAATAAGTCTGTATTGACTATGACCCCAGGTTATTCCTCAGGCCTAGAAATGGACTTACTTCCATGGATTGGCTTTCAGCCCAACAGTAGAAAGACCTACATGCAGAACACCTACCCCAGGGAGAAGCACCCATGCCTAGGGAGATGTATCCCTTAGATCAATCAGCCATGAGATAGCAGAAGGGCAGTGGTCACATAGAGAGAAAGTTGAACAGACAGGAATGCATAGATAAGAAGGGCACAGAAGGGAATAGTCACAGGGAGGAGAGATGAAAAGGGTATTTTTATAGTTGGAGATTGTAATTGGAACCCTGCAATCACATGTGCATGAATTATTGAATGCAAAACAAATCTGCTTTGTAAATTTGCACCCAAAGCAGAACTTGGGGGGGGGAAAGTGTCTCTACTGAACTTGTTTGAATCTGGGGTCCCTTTGTCCCTATCACACCTCTCAAAGTGGTTTTATATAGACAAATTAATTTCGGTACATTGACTCCATGTGTTCCTTCCGTCTTTATGGATGCTTCCTATGTGCCTAAAGGAAGTAGGAGCTAGGGTCAACAGCCAAAAGAGGTAAGGAGTGGAAAGCCTTAGGGAAGAAGTGGGAGCCAAGGCCAATGGATGGAACAGGTAGGGGAAAGGTCAGGAAGTAAACAGAGCAGTTGGAACAGCTAAGGGAAATGAACTTCTTTGTCAAATTCTCCTAATGTGATGGCTTGAATGTTGTTGTGAGGCTGGAGCCTGTACCAGCAGTGTTGCCCATGGTGGATAAGTTCCAATAGAGCTTCCAGACTGAGAAAGACTCAGAAAAAGGAAGAGGGCATCCTGTTCTCAAAGAATTGGCCATTGAAAACCTTATGAATAGTATTGAAACACTGTCTGATATATTACAAGACAATTTTATGAATAACCCTGAAACATTGTCCATTACAGTCCTTCAAGATGAGCCCCTCAGAGCAGAAGGCACTCAAAATACGACTGGGAAAGAGCTTCCTCCTCAGAGTAGAGCCAAACTTAATGATATGGATAGAGTAAAGCTTTTGGGATCTCCATTTGCTGATGTGGCATGGCTCAACATGAGAAGAAACAGCTTCAAATATCCATTAATAATCAGAACATGGAATGGATGAAGTATGAATCTAGGAAAATAAGAAGCTGTCAATAATGAAATGGAATGCGTAAGATTGACATCTGAGGCATTAGTGAGCTGAAATGGACTGGTTTTGGCCATTTTAAATCAAATAACCTTATGATCTACTACTCCAGGAATGACAAATTGAAGTGGAAGGGCATGACATTCACCATCACAAAAAATGCTTTAAGAGATATACTGAAGTACAATACTGTCATTCATAGGATAATATCCACACATCTACAAAGAAGGCCAGTTAATATTACTATTATTCAAATTTGCACACTAACCCCCAAAACCAAATATGAGGAAATTGCAGATTTTTCAAGTTCTGCAGTCTGAAATTGACCCAACATTCAATTAAGATGTGTAGACTATCACAAGTAATTGGAATCCAAAAGTTGGAAACAAAGAAGACTCACCAGTAGTTGGAAAATAATGCCTTGGTGATAGAAACAACTCTGGAGATCTCATGATAGAATTTTGCAAGACTGATGACTTATTCATTGCAAATATTTTCAACAACATAAATGGTGGTTATACACATGAACTTCATGAGATGGAGTACAAATTATATTTGTACAGGAATCAGATTGACTACATCTATAGCAAAAGGCAATAGCTTTTGAGTTGTGGTGTTGGCAAAGAATATCATCAGTCAAAACAAGGACAGGAGATGATCTTAGAAAAGACCATCAACTGCTCATATGCAAGTTCAAGTTGAAACTGAAGGAAATTGAAACAAGTCCATGAGAGCCAAAATATGACCTTCATTATATCCATCCTGAATTTAGAGACCATCTAGATAATTGATATGAACACCAGTGACTGAAAACCAGAGGAATTGTGGGATGATGTTAAGAACATCATTCATGAGGAAAGCAAAAAGTGATTAAAAATATGAAAAAGAAAGAAAAGACCAAAATAGATGTCAGAAGAGACTTTGAAACTTGACTTTGAATTAAGAGTAGCTAAAGAAAATGGAAGAAATGACGAGATAAAAGTGCTGAACAGAAGATGTCAAAGAGCGACTTAAGAAGACAAAACAAATTATAATAATGAAATGTGCAAAGACATGGAATCGAAAAGCCAAAGGAGAGGAACACTCTCAGCGTTTCTCAAGCTGTACTAACTGAAGAAAAAATTTAAGCCTTGTGTAGTGATATTGAAAGATTCTATGAACAATATGCCTAAGGCATTTGAGTGATAACCAGAAGGCTGGAGGTTCAAACCCACCAGCCATTCCTCAGAAGGAAGATTGGACAATCTACTTTCATAGTGATACCACCTTGGAAACCCAAGGAGGGGGTGGCTATGAGTTGGATCTGACTAGATGGCAGTGAGGTTTTTTTTTTGTTTTGTTTTGTTTTGTTTTGTTTTGTTTGTTGTTTGGTTATAGGCAATATATTGAATGATGCAGGAAACATCAAAAGAAAATAGAAGGAATGCACAGAATCACTGTAGCAAAAAGAATTGGTTGATATTCATCCATTTTAGCAGATGGCATAAGATCAAGAACCAATGGTATTGAAGGAAGAAGTCAAAGCTGCCCTGAAGGATATGGCAAAGAACAAGGCTCTAGGAATTGATGGGATACCCACTGAGATGTTTCAACAAATGGATGCTGCACTGGATGCACTCACTTGGCTACTCCAAGAGATTTGGAAGAGTTTGTCCAACTGACTGGAAGAGATCCATATCTAAACCCATTCCAAAGAAAGGTGATCCCACAGAATGTGAAAATTATCAAAAAATATAATTGATAGCACACACAAGTAAAATCTTACTGAAGATCATTCAAAAATGTTTGCAGCAGTATATTGACAGAGAATTTCCAGAAATGCAAGCTGTATTCAGAAGAGGATATGGAATGAGGAATATCATTGGTGATGTCAGATGGAGCTTGGCTAAAAGCAAAGAATACCAGAAAGATGTTTACTTGTGTTTTATTGACTATGCAAAAACATTTAATTGTGTGGATCATAACAAATTGTGGATAACATTCAGAAGAATGGGAATTGTAGAACACTTAGTTGTACTCATGAGGAACCTGTACATAGACCAGGAGGCTATTATTCAAAGAGAACAAGGGGACAATGCATGATTTAAAATAAAGAAGGAGTGCATCAGGGTTGTATCCTTGCACCACACGTCTTCAATCTGTATGCTTAGCAAATAAACCAAGAAGCTGGACAATTTGAAGAAGAGTGTGGCATTAGGATTGGAGGAAGAATCATTAACAACTTCCAGTATGCTGAAGACACAACTTTGCTTGCTGAAAGTGAGGATGACTTGAAGCACTTACTGAAGAAGACTGCAGACTATAGTTTGCAGTATGGATTGCATCTCAACACAAAGAAACAAAAAAATTCTCACAACTGGATCTATAAGAGGCATCATGACAAATGGAAAAAAGCTTGAAGTTGTCAAAGACTTCATGTTACTTGATTCTACAATCAACACCAATAGAATCAGCACTCAAAATATCAGACATTGTACAGCATTGGAAAAATCTGCTGCAAAAGACTTTTTTCAAGGTCTGAAAAGCAAAGATATCTCCTTGCAGACTAAGGTGCACCTACCACAAGCCATGGTATTTTCAATCACCTCATATGCATTTGAGAGATGGACAATGAAAAAGGAAACCAAAGATGAGTTGGTGCTTTTAAGTTGTGGTGTTGGTGAAGAATGGTGGAAGTAAAATGGACTGCTAAAAGAACTAGCAAATGCGTCCTGAAATAGGTGCAGCCAATATGCTCCTTGGAAGTGAGAATGGCCAGATTTGTATCACCTACTTTGGTCATGTTGTTAGAAAGGATCATTCACTGGAGAAGTATATCATGCTTGATAAAGTGGATGGTCAACAAAAAAGGGGAAGGCTCTCAACAAGATGGATTGACAAAGTGTCTGAAATGATGGGCTCAGGTATAGCAATGATCATGGGGTTGGCACAGACTTGGCAGTGTTTTGTTCTGCTGTGCATGAGGTTGCTACAAGTTGGAGATGGCTCAACAGCACCTAACAATAACAACAACCCCCAAATTCATTTTATGAGGCAATCATAACCCAGATAGCAAAGCCAGGCAAAGAGTATATAAAAAAGAAAATTATGGACCAATATATCTTATAAACATGAATGCAAAAATACTCAATCATCTAATAGCCAATAAAATTGAACAACATATTAAAAAAATAATACATTATGAAAAAGAGGGATTCACAGCAGGAGTGCAAGGATGGTTCAACAATAGAAAAATAATCGATCTAAATTATGCATAAATAAAATGAAGGAAAATAACCATATGATCATATCAATTGATGCATAAAGGGCATTTCATAATATCTAACATTCATTCTGGATGAAAATACTGAAAAAAAAATACAGATAGAAGGGAAATTCCTCTACATAATTAAAGGTGTATATACAAAACCACTGACCAATATTGTTCTCAATGGACAGAGACTGAAAACCTTCTTCATGTGAAAGCCACGAGAAAAGGATACCCTTTATCACCATTCCTATTTAGTATTGCATTGGAAATCATAGATAGAGCAGTAAGACAAGAAAGGGAAATAAAATGCATCTAATTTGCAAAGAAAAAGAAAAACTACCTCTATTTACAGATGATATGATTCTATACATAGAAAATCCTAAAGAAACAACAAGAAAATTATTGGAGCTAATTGAAAGTTTCACCAAAGTGACAGGGTATGATATCAACATATAGAAATCAGTAGGATTTCTTTATATTAAAGAAGAGAACTCTGAAAAGGAAATAAAAAAAATAATAATACCATTTACATTACTACCCAAAAGATGAAATACTTATTAATAGTCTAACTGGAGACTTAAAAGACCTGTATAAAGAAAACTGCAAAACACTACTGCAAGAAATCAAAAATTACCTATATAAATGGAATAATATACCATGCTTATGGATAGGAAGACTTAACATTGTAAAAATATCAATACAACCCAAAACCATCTACAGATATAATGTAATCCTACTCCAGATTCTGTTGTCATTCTTTGAAGAGATGGAAAAGTTAATCACCAGCTTTATAGGGAAAGGAAAGAGACCCTGGATGAATAAAGCACTACTAAAGAAGAAGAAGAATGTAGAAGGCTCCACACTCCCCTATCTCAAAAGTTAGTACACAGCCACAGTAGTTAAAACAGCCTTGTACACACAGATACACAGAATAATGGAACAGAATTAAGAACCAACAGTAAATCTATCTACCTATGAACAGTTGATTTTTAACAAAGGGCTAAAGCTCATTAAATAGAGAAGAGGTGGTCTCTTTAATAAATGATGCTGGCAAAACTGGATATCCATTTTCAGACAAATTATACAGTATCCATATCTTATACCATACAGAAACTAATTCCAGATAGATTAACGACCTGAACATAAAACTTAAAACTATAAATACTATCAAAGAAAAAATAGGGACAAACTTAGAGCTCTGATATATGCCCAAAATATACTATCATATATAAGTATAAATGCACAAATACCAGAAGACAAAAAAATTGACTAGAATCTCTGAAACATTAGACACTTATGTACATAAGAAGATTCTACCAAATGAAAAAAAAAAGAACAAACAGACTGGGGCGGGGGGGAAAGACAATTACATAAGGACAAGAAGCCAATTTATAACATGTATAGAAAACTACAACACAATCATAAAAAATACACACAATCCATGTAAGAATGGGCAAAAAGCATGAGAGAATATTTTGCCAAACACATGAAGAAATGGCCAAGATCATCCTCCATTCCATACCAAATCAAACCAAACTCTGCTGTTGAGTCAATTACAACACATATAGACCCCTGTTTGAGTTTCCAAGGTGGTATCTCTATGGAAGTTGATTGCCCAACCTTCCTTCTGAGGAGGGGCTGGTGGGTTTGAACTGAGAGCCTTCTGGTTAGCAGTCAAATGCCTTAGGCACTATGTCAGCAGAGTTTCCATCAGCCATTCAAAAGACAAAAATCAAAAGAGCAGTAGGTATCATCTCAACCAAGCACTATAGCAAAGTTTAAAGGAAAAAAAAAAAAAAAAGAAAGAAAGAAAGAAGAAGAAGCTAAAAGATGCTGGTGAGAGTGTGAGAGACTGGAACCCTCATGCACTAGTAGAGAGACTGAAAAATAGGGCAAATACTTTGAAAAATGGTATTTTGCTTTCTTAAAAAAACAGAACATAGAAGAAGACTCATTAAGAACATTTGATATGCAGATGACACAAGCCTGCCAAAAGTGAAGATAACTTGATGTATTTCCTGATGAATGTCAAAGAATACAGCCATCACTATAGATTACACTTGAATGTGAAGAAAACAGAAGTCCTCCCAACTGGATAGATAAACAACATCATGATAAATGAAGAAGAAATTGAAGTTGTCAATGAGTTTATTCTACTTAGATCAACAATCACTGTCCGTGTGAGTGACAGTAACTGAATGACATATTGAATTTAGCAAATATACTGCAAAAAACTTATTTAAAGTTTTCAAAGTAAAGACATCACTTTGATGATTAGGGTAAACCTAACCCAGGCCAAAATCCTTTTAATCAACTTATATGCATGTGTAAGGTGGGGAATGAAAAGGGAAGACAAAAGAAAAATTGGTCTGTTAAAATTGTTGTTCTGGTGAAGGGTACTGAACATTTCTACAAAAGCTGAGAAGTTGATAAACTTATCTATATTTTCTGCAAGACCAAATGCAAACCCACTGCCATGGAGTCAATTCCAAGTTCTAGTGATCCTGCAGGACAGAGTAGAATTGCTCTGGGTTTCCAAGGCCAGAAATCCTTGAGGAAGCAGACTCTCCTCCTTCTCTCAAAGAGCAACTGGTGGATTTGTAACTCTGAACTTTTCATTAGCAGCTGAATACTTTAACCACTCCACAACCAGAACTCCTATATTTTTCTAAAGATTGTGCAAAATAAGAAGAAAGTTGACACATTACAAATCCCTGATGATGGGGGGAAGCTGTTAAATTCATAACATTTCTTTGAAATTTCTATGATAAAATATACAAATATTATCAGAGATAGAAAAAAAAAAAGAACTGATTACAGATGAAGGATATTAGTAGTGTGTGTGTGTGTGTGTGTGTGTGTGTGTGTATGAATAGCTCCCAGGAAAGTAAATATGAAAGATGAGTCATATGCTTTTGCTTCATCTTTCAATACTGTAAGGCCCTGGCCAAGTGTAACCAAAAAAACAAACTCACTGCTGTATGTGGAAGGAAAATACATCAGTTTAATTTCAGGAAAAGGTGTCCTTTCTCCTTTATTCCCACCCTCTTCTTGCTTTGCTCTTACATCAAGATAGTCGTTAAAATCAACATTTTGTTTTACTGACCTAGTGCCTCTGAAGGAGCTCTGGTGGCATAGGGCCTAAGGCATGTGACTTCTAACCAGAAGGCTGGTGGTTCAAACCCACCAGTCACTGCTCAGAAGGAAGGTTGGGCAATCTACTTCCATAGAGATACCACCTCGGAAACCCAAGGAGGGGTCACTATGAGTTGGTTCCTCCTCAACAGCAGTGAACTTGATTTTTGGTTTGTTGTTGTGTTGTTGTTATGTGACATCAAGTCGGACCTGACTCATAGCGAATCTGCCTTAGGTTTCCGAAGAGATGACAAGTAACTAAACTTTCTAAATGTCTATTTATTTAAGAAGATACCAACTCTAACTTCTTCTGAGAGCCATGGAAGTTGTTGAGAGAGCAGTATAATAGCAGATATCTTAGAGTCCAGGAGTCATCATATGCCTGGAATTTGGAAAACTAACTTATCTGAGTATCTGTTTCCTCTTATGTAAAATTTATGTGATGGGAGTTCCTATTCATGTGATATTGTCTGGAATAATTGAGACAAAACAGGCAAAATGTATCACATATACTCTTAAATATTAAAATTAATTTATGTTTTTAAACATTTTTGTTTATAACCATGTTGCTTTATTCTAATGGTTCTCAAAGCCTATTCCCCAGGACAGTAGCATCAAGATTACTTAAGACCCTGTTTAAAACTAAAATTCTTGGCCTCACCAATTCTATTGAATCTAAAAACTCTAATGATAGAGCCTGTTTTAATAAGAAGTGATGCATACTAATGTTTGAGAAACATTGCTTTAGTCTGTGTTCTAAGAAAATCATCTGACATCACTGGAAGATTGGCCCAGCACTGCTTATTTTAAAGCAAGTAAGTTATATATATATATATATATATATATATGTCTCGTGCTGTAATTATACTACTATCAATTACAGAAAAAAAAAAAATAGATGTTTAGTTTCTTTCTCTTGAGGTCTTGCTATTTATTGAATACCTGTAATGAGTAGAAAATACAAGATCCATAAGAAATGTTACTTGTTGTAATTTTTTATTTTTATTTATTCCTGAATCATGAATAGTTCTCTAAAGATATCTATATTAACAATCATTCTTGGACAATATTTAGGTCGCTTAATGAAATTCAATTCATTTGTTTAAGTATCTGCTTTAAGTTCCCATTTAGCTTCTTGTTTCTCATTTGGTTTTCCATATAAGCATAGAAAATAACTTAAACATATAAGGTGGTCAATGGAATATTCAGTAAATTAATGGCAAATAATTATTGCAGAGAAGTCCTAAAAGATGCTATACCACAGTCACTTGGTTTTCCATATAGAGTAAACAGCTAATCATCTACTGTTGTAGTTAAGTTTGTGTGTCAACTTGGATGTTGAGTGGCTGGGCAGCTGGATGTATTATTCCCTATGATGAGACTGGGCAACTCCATGGTGGAATCTACTGTGAGAAGCTGAGTAGCTACCTTAGGGATATGGTCTGTTTCCTGTATATAAGGAGAGGCTTGGGGGAATGGTCTCTAGCTTATGGCACACTTCAATCCTGCATATAGCTGTGTCATTGTTCAGCAGCCTGCCATCTCTGCTGACCTTAGGACTTTCAATGGACTTAAATCAATGGCCTGCCAAGTGATTTGGTAACATGGGGACTGTGCCTTTTTACTTGTCAACCTTGGGCTTGTCAGCTTCAGTAGCCACAAGCTGAGTGAAGAAAAGCTTCCAGCTTCAGTGGGCTGGGAGCAGGAGGCAGAGCTAAAGCCCAATGTTGAGGGGCTTTTAT
Organism: Orycteropus afer afer; assembly: GCF_000298275.1. Taxonomy (NCBI): domain Eukaryota; kingdom Metazoa; phylum Chordata; class Mammalia; order Tubulidentata; family Orycteropodidae; genus Orycteropus; species Orycteropus afer. Next base: position 301,197 of record NW_006922492.1, on the reverse strand, counting down.
CCAGGCCCTAGAGCCTGGCACTTTGAACTGCGACTTAAAGCCTCCAAACTGTAAGATAATAAACTGCTGTTTGTTCAAGCATTCCATTTGTGGTATATTCTTGTCAGAGCAGCACTAAGTAACCAAAACATCTACCTACCATGGAAATCAATGATTTTCATTCATCCATGTTTATTGTCTTGGATTCCTCCAGAAAATTGATCACAGTGAAACTCAAATGGAAACATATGCTCAACAAGGGTTATTAAAGCTAATGGGTGAGAGATCTTGATAGCAAAGAATTGCTGTTCAATATGTTCATCTTTATCTATTAGTTTCCAGAGAAATAAATTATGAATAGAGTAATGACAATGAAAAGTAAAACGAAATATATTATACTCAATACAGTTTAGAAGTAAACCTAAAGTAAATTAGCACAAGTAACTTTGGAATATTAAAAAAAAAAAAAAAATCTGAGAAAATGCCACATATTACTTGTAAGTTTTGAAGGTAACAATATTTAAAAAAATATTATATACTTTTTAAATTATCTTTGTCTAAATAAAGTTCCTCTTCCAATAGCCTTTCTATTTTATTACTCTACCCTGGAATTGTTTTCTATTGCTAGCACTTAAGCTGAGATAAGATTTCAAATACATGGACTTTAGTTTCTTTATAGGAGAATTTCTTTTTTTGGCCTAATTATAACTCTAAATATTCTGAGAAGTGCTGTAAATAATAAAACTGGGGTTAGCATAAACCAAATATATACTTATTTTTTCACACAGCCTAGTATAATAAACATGTTTCATCAGTAATGATGGTTTAGAATGGAATTAGTCATGTATGGCCTAATAGGTACAAATAAAGCAGGTTACTGGTTTGAGTTATTTAATGTATGGCTAAAAGGATACTGCCATTATATCTGTATTGTCTTTGTTGTTAGGTGCTGACAAGTAGACCCTCAACTCATGCCAACCTCATGCACAGCAAAATGGAATACTAACTGGTCCTGTTCTGTCCCTATGGTAAGTTGCACATTAGACTGTTGTCATCCACAGAGTTTTCACTGCATGATTTTTCAGAAGTAAATTACCAAAGCACCAAGCCTTTCTGCCTAGGCCATCCTGGTCTGGAAGCTCCACTGAAACGTGTTTAGCATCAAAGAAAAAACACAAGCCTTCACTGACACACCAATGATGGCCATGCATAGATTGAATTGGCCAAGAATAAACTCAGGTCTCCAGCATAGAAGAAGAGAATTCTACCATTGAACCACTACTACCATTTTTAGATTTATGGACATGCATATCCTTCTACTTACTTTTATTCAGAAATGAGTTTACAAAAGTGTTGAACATAAATCATCAAACTATGAACTCAAGCACAAGAGAAATTATGTAGATGTCAGAATTTTTCCTGATGATGTATTTAAATAGTAGCTAAATACAGAAGAATTATTGTAAGACAAAAGAGCATATCACTGTCTTCAAATTATACTGAGAAAAATAATAAATAAAGCACATTCCCCAATGCTTCTCAATTTATGAGATTACTATACTTAAAATATCAAGTCAGATCAAGATCAGGATATTTGTCAAATTGAGGAGACAAACCGATATTGAATTATTATTATTATTATTTATGACATATGAGTATGCTCCAAATAAAACCACAAAAGCATAAGGCTATTTCTCAATAAAAATTAAAGATATAATCACCATTCTGGAAATGAAATGTTTAGAATGGATGTGGAAGAAGATCAGTAAGGAGCAGAGGTTGGAATCTTGAGGCAAAGAGATTTGCACATTATGCCTACATGTAGTAGTTACAAAACTGACATTCCTTTATATCTCCTTTCTCTGCTTAATTTCTTTTCATAGCATAATATTTATAATTTACATTTTATATCAGTTTATTTTTACTGGTTGTTTATCTATTTTACACACTAGAATATAAGTCTCACGGGGGCAAAGGCTTTTTCTGAATTTTCCCTGCTTTCTTCCCATAATTCAGTTCTACACTCTCCTTGAAGCCCATGAGACTCATGGTCAAATGAGTAAATGAAGAAATAATGGTGTAATTCAGAGGTTGTTCCCATTTTATTTTTTCAACAACTTCACTCCAGATGAGCTGCCATCTCCAAGAGTCAGGTACCAGAATCACGGGTGTTCATGATTTTGTTTCCCAAAGCCTCAAGAGCCTTGTTTTAGAAACCAGAGTCCAGAAAGCATAGCAGCAGGTAGCAATGGCTGGGGAAGCGTGATGGTGAGGAGGTGAAGAAGGACTAAAGGAAGAGTGAAAATAGAGATGGAGATAATGGTGAAAGAAGAATGAAGCCCTCTTTGAACAAAACTTTTCTGACAACAATTGATATTAATAAGTTAATACATTTATAATTTTATAAGTGATAAGAACAGATATAAGATGAAGAGGGGGAAGTTTGAAAAGGGATGAAGAGACTGGAGATGAGAAGCAACAAGGGAAAAAACATGGGAAATGCAAGAAAAATGGCTATGAACATCATGTGATAGTGTCTTTTTGCCAAGTAATAATGAATTTTCTGTGGCCGGGCTTGGAGAGTATATACAGGTTTTTTTTTTTTTTTTTTTTTTTTTAATACAGAGTAGAAACATTGCTTTAAAGTTAAAAAACCTGTGTTTCAAACTTTTAATTAGTTTAGTGGGTTTGGTGGTCAATGCCATATCATATTTCCTCTCTGGTCACCATTTTCATCAATAATAAAATGAGCTTGTTTTGATAATAAGTTTTCCTTTTTAATTTTATGTCACAAAATTCCTGCATGAATGGGTAAAGTCAGTGCATACTACCTCTAGCTAGCATTTTTGAAGTGCAAGAAATTCTGTCACATCAAACTTAATATCTTCCAGATAAGCTAGAAATATTAGAGTATCCCGGGTGGAATCAGTAGGCAATGATAGATAGAGCAGAGTGTCATTGGCATAACAGTGATGAATCAGGCTATTTTGTTGGAAAATTGAAGTCCATGATAGATAGATACTAATGAATCTATTTGGTGAGCAGGCAATCTTTCATGAAAAACTTATTTTCTAGTCAGACTCGCTAACATTTTGGGTTCTTCCAAAACCTTAAAGCCTTGTATTTTCCTGGCTATTCATCTCTTAGCTAATTAAGATGTGCATAAATAGACTGTATAAATTTGAATGGGCTAAAATATAGTCCTTGGAAAAGACTGTAACAATTTGGCTGATTTAGTTAAAATGTGTCAATTAAGAGCTTCCATTTAAAAAGGTCAATATGAAGGGAAAAAATAGACTTGGTTGTTTGACTAATTAAGAGTTCTTTCCTCTGCTGGTTAAATAGGCCCATGTCTATTTTGACATATATGGTTAAAAAACTAAACAAATTGGACTTAAAGATTTACTAAGAAGAGGAATAAACTTTTTAGGCAAATTCTTCTTAACCCTTCTGTTGTAGCCACAAGACACCAACTGTGATGTACAATTGTATTTCCTTATACAATTCTATCCCCTTGAAGGTGGAAGGAATCTATGACCTGCTTTTAACCAAAGTGTTTATATGTCACTTCCATGATCAGGTTATATTATATATGACTACCTCATAACTGTCTAAACGGAGACTTTCCTGATGGCCATGTTGTCAGAGGGCAATATGACAATGCACTAGAAGTGGCCTTTAAGAGATGAGGATATTCATCGCAGCACTATTTACAATAGCCAAAACTTGGAAACAACCTAGATGTCCAACAACTGAGGAATGGATAACCAAACTTTGGTACATTCACACAATGGAATACTATGCAACGCTAAAGAATAATGTAGAATCTGCAAAACACCGCATAACATGGATGAACTTGGAGGACATTATGCTGAGCGAAATAAGTCAGTCACAAAAGGACAAATATTGTATTAGTCCGTTATTGTGAAAGTTAAGGAAAGGTTTATATATTGGAGGACATTTTCTTTGTTGGTTACCAGGGGTGGGAGGGAAGGGGAGGGAATGCTGTTAGATAGATAGAGATAAATATTGATTTGGGTGAAGAGAAGGGCAATGTACCAAATGTGAGTGACCAATATGGCAGCACTGAGGATGAGAAAGACAGAGAGAGTTACATGGGCAGTACAAACAACAAATATGAACCCCTTTGTAAATACAATACTGAGTTGTCAATGAAAGCAAACATGGGTATAGGGACGGATAGATGGGTGAACAAGGTGAACAATTATGTATGTCTAAATGGAGAGTGTATCCAAGATCATATACAGGGTTGGCAGACAATGGGCCTCTCGAAGAGTATGAAGGGATGGACACTGGGAGGAGGTAACTATGGGGAGGAAGTGGGAGGGGAGCTGCTGCATTGTAAATTTTGGTCAATGACATGAGACAAAGTATATGTGAACTGCTGTATGAAAAGTGAATTTACTCTGTAAATCTTCACCCAAATCCTAATAAAAAAAAAAAAAAAGAGAGAGATGAGGATAACTCTAAAAGCAGCAAGTAAGAACTAGGGATCTTCACTCATACAGATGCAACTAAATAAACTCTGACAACAAACTAACTGAGCTTGGGATCATATTCTGCTGCAGTCAAGCCTCTAGATGATCACAGTGTGGCCAGCTCCTTGATTACAGCACTGTGAGACCCTGAGCAGAGGACACTGAGCAATTCTTCCCAGATGCCTTACAAATAGAAATTGTGAGATAACCATCATATGTTGTTTTGAGCATCTAAATTTGTTGTAATTTGTAATGCAATGATAAAATACAAATACACCCAACCAGGTAAGTGCTATTTCAAATATAGCACATTGCCGAAGTGTAAAGTAAAGCCTCATGTGCATGTGAAATTTGGACAGCAAATAAGAAAGACTGAAGAAAAAGTGATGCATATGAATTATAGTGTTGATAAATAATATTGAATGGACTACCAGAAGAATGGAAAAAAAAAAAAAAAAACATGTAGTGGTAGAAGTACAGACAGAATGCTTCTTTAAAAGCAAACATGGGGATACTTTGTACACTGGATGTGTTATCAACACAGACCAGTTCCTGGAGAGGACATCATACTTGGTAAATGGTCAGCAAAATAAAGAAGACCTTCAATGAAATGAATTGACATGGTGGCTGCAATAATGCCGCAAGGATTTGGAAGATGGCACAGGAACTGACAATGTTTCATTCCCTTGGACATACTGTCATTATAAATTAGAACCAACTTAATGGCACCAAACAACAACATCAAAAGTAAAGGAAAGTATGTTGTTGTTATTGTTGTTGTTGTTGTTGTGAGGTGCCGTTGAATCAGCTCCAACTCATTATGACCCTATGTGCAATGGATTGAAACAACGCCCAGTCCTGTGCCATCCTCACAATCTTTGCTATGCTTGAGCCCATAGTCACAGCCACTGTGTCAATCCATACCATTTAGGGTCAGACCCTTTTTTGCTGACTCTTTATTTACCAAGCATGATATCCTTCTCCAGGGACTGGTACCTTCTGATAACATAAACAAAATATGAGAGAGAAAGTCTGTTTTTTCTCGCTTCCAAGGGACATTCTGCCTGTACTTCTTCCAAGACAGACTTATTCATTATTCTAGAAGTCCATGGTATTTTCGGTATTCTTCTCCACCACCACAATTCAATGCATGAATTCTTCTATCTTCCTTATTCCTTGACCAGCTTTCATACACATATGAGGCTATTGAAAGTGCTATGTCTTGGGTCAGGTGTGATTTAGTCTTCAAAGTGAAATCTTTCTTCTTTAAAAGTTGAAAGAGTTCTTTTGCAACAGGTTTTCCCAGTGCAACACATTATCTGATTTCTTGACTGCTGCTTCCATGAGTGTAGATTGTGGAACCATGTAAAATGAAACCCCTAACAACTTCAATATTTTCTCAATTTATCATGATGTTATTTATCAGTCCAGTTGTGAGGATATTTTTTTTCTTTGTGTTGAGGTGTAATACATACTGAAGCCTGGAATCTTTGATCATCAATAAGTTCATCAAATCACCTTCACTTTCAGCAAGGCTGGCTTTGTCATCAGGATATCACAGTTTGTTAATGAGTCTTCCTCTACTCCTGATGTTGTGTTCTTCTTTATGTAGTACAACTTCTCAGATTATTTGCTCAGGATATATATTGAATAAGTATGGTGAAAGGATTCAACCCTGAGTTACATCTTTCCTGATTTTAAACCATGCAGTATGCCTCTGTTCTTTTTGAATGGCTGTGTCTTGCTCTATGTACAGGTTCCTCATGAACATAATTGAGGGTTCTGGAACTCTCATTCGTTGCAGTGTTATCCATATTTGTTATGATCCACACTATCAAATGCCTTTCCATAGTCAGTAAAATCACAGGTAAATATTTTTCTGGTATCCTTTACTTTCTGCCACAATCCATCTGACATCAACAATGATGTCCCTTGGCCTATGCCCTTTCTGAGTCAAAGATTAATTTCTGTAACTTTTGAGTCAAAGATTAATTTCTGTAACTTCCCTGTTGATATACTGCTGAAACCCATTTCTAATTATCCTCAGCAAAAATTTTATTATACTAAAAAGTATCAGTTGACTTTCAGTCATTTCAGGAGGTAGCATGTGATGCAGAACCACTGGTATTGACAAAAGAAGTCCAAACTGCACTGAAAGAATTGGCAAAAAAACAAGGGCCCAGGAGTATATGGGATACCCATTGAGATTTTTCAGCATTTGGATACATAACTGGAAATACTCACTTGCTTTAGCCAAGAAATTTGTAAGACAGCTACTGGCCATCCAACTGGAAAATATCCATATCTGTGCCCATTCCAAAGAAAGATGACCATAGAATCTGGACCTTATTGAACAATATCATTAATATCACCAAAAACAAACAAAGCTCACTGCCATTGAGTCAATTATGACTCATGGTGACCTCCATTGTGTTTCTGAAGTGGTAACTGTTTATGCAAATAGATTGCCCCATCTTCTTTCCACAGAGCAGCTGATGGGTTTAAATCACTGAATTTCTGGTTAGTGGTCAAATGCCTTGGGCACCGAGCCACCAGAGCTCCTTATTAATATCACACACAAGTAAAATTTGCTGAAGATAACTCAAACAATGGTTGTACCAATATACTGTTAGGGAAATTCCAGGAAGGAATATGTAAAAACAGACAAATCACAATAATCTGTTATTTGCACTTGGCTCTGAAACCATGTCATTAACCTGCTTTATTGTATTGCCTGTTTTCTATCCACTATTGTGCGATGATACAAATGTGATGAGGTGTGCCAGAAAGGAAGACATTTCTCCATTGTCTTCAATGGTATTAATTTGTAGTTTGGGGACAGACTTCTAGTCATAGAAGAAAAGCTCATTTTCAAATAGAAAACTTAAAAAAATGGTAAAACATAATTGAAGTTAGATTGTCATTCACATGCAGATGTATTATTAGTTGACCACCATTGCTTTCAAAATTCTGCAGACACATTTGACAGGATATGAATTATTTTATAAATGAATATCTGAAAGTAACAAATTCCAACGAACATATCTTCCATGCTCAGCTAAAATCCAGGTTAACTCTTGTGTTTATTTATGTTTTTTTTTTTTTCTTTTGTAATATTGATATTTAATTTTGAGTCAAGGAGTCTGGGTGATGCGAGAAGTTTGCAATCAGCCATTAATCTGAAAAACAGCAGTTTGAAACCATCCAGCAGCTCTGGAGAAGAAAGTCTTGGCAAATGGCCATAGAGATACTAGTCAAGAAAACCCTATGGAGCAGTTCTATTCTGCAGCGTGCAGGGTTGTCATGAGTCTGGGACCAACTTGATAGCAGCTAACGGCAGCAACAGCAAACATTAGACTCCAAGAAACACAGCAGGAATTTCTGACGATGAACAGCAGTTACCAGGGCATCGCTGATTAATCTAAGTAAAATACCTATATATATATAGCTTGGCTATATATAACAAAACATAAAACTTATGCTCTTCACCTGGGTTAATTAGTTTAGTTTCTTTTGTGAATTATCATCAATGATAAGAATATCAGAATATTCTATTGTATTTAGCCTTAATGTGGGATATACTATCATTTTCTGAGAAGTGGGCTTGAAGAGCAAGTTACTAATCAATTGAAAGTTACAAGATTTTCTATTCAAATACTTTGTAAGTGTTAAAAAAATCAATATATAGAGGAGTCATACTCTCCAGGTATAGTGCAAAAACCAAATCAATATCAATATGTGAACACATGAAGAGGAATAAATACATCTTGCTCATCTCTACATTCTCATTGTCTACCACAATGATACACATGTTTAGGCATGCAAATGGTTGTGGAATGAAAAATAATATTCAGAACATAGGAAGTACAAGGTGTGAATTATTGTCTCTGGTTAGATGACAACTACAGTTTCATAAGATAAAAGTTCTACAAGTTTAGTATATAGAGAAAATGTTAGGCAATAAGTAGAGCTCTAGTTTGTAAGGTTACAAAGCAAAACCAAAAACCAAGCACTCTGCTGTCGAATTCAATCTGACTTATGGCAACTCCATGCTCAAAAATGCTAAACTCTTGTGTTTCCTCCCAAATAACATAGATAGAGAGTATTGAATATGTGCACAGAGTTATTCTCTTTTTCAAAGATACTTTTTTTGTGATTTTATACTTTCTATAGTTTTAGATTTCTCCAATATAGAAACTAGTATGGGAAGAAAAACAAGTTAAACAAAAAAAAGCATTGCTTTCACAGACATGACAGATTTTAGAATGTATATGTAGCTTCAGACATTCCTTCACATATATTCCACCTCATACTTAATAATGGGCATTTTTCAAGAAATGTCAATTTAAATTTGTTTTTTTATTAATAAATTCATATTTTTTTCAAATGTGGAGGTATATAAACATTATAGTCTGATACCATTATGTTAGTGTCATAAATACACAGAACTGAATATTGTATCTTTCTTTAATCCAGGCATTTAGACTCTCCTCCTAAGACCTAAGAATGCGTCATGCACAGTACTACCTTCCCTGCCTTTGGCAGGAAAGTAAGCCACGACTTTCATATCTGTGCAAATTCCAGAAATTGAATCTTCAAGCCATTGACTTCTGAATTAAAAATCAATCTGGATCAGAGACTTGGAATGTTCTTCCTGGATATAAGCTCCAGTTGCACCATAGGAACCAAATATTTCCTGTGCTGTGTTGAAAATTGTGAGCTATGCTCGATGACAAATATCCTTTTGATTAAACACCCACTCACATTTGTCAAGGTTCTGTCAAGTGAAAATTTCAGATTCTAAGGGGACCCTTATCCTCCAATTATTTTGTTCAGAACATTTGGTGTTTTGATTTCTGGGAAAGTTTGCTTTTCTGCAGTATGAATGAATCTTGCCAAGTACTGAGATGATTAGTACCAACAATAATAATTGAGCCATCATACAAGGGAACATTTGAATATGGATGGATCTCAGTCCTTTCTTTATTGAGAAAAAAAAAAAAAAACTTTCCTATGGAAACCAGGGAACCATCACAGCTGTGAAAGGAAAGGAAATTTTGCTTTATTATTAGAAGTTTCAAGAAAATAAAATCTCAGCCTAATAATATAGATCTTTTTAAAATTGTAAGGGAAATCATGTCAGGATTCTGGACTTTCCAATATCAAATGATTGACCAATTAGTTCCAAAGAACACAGAACTCCTTCAGTCAGTATGTCTTTAATTACTAATATATAGAGAATTTTGCAGTCATCTTGCCCAGTGCAGTACGTCATTTGATTTCTTGACTGCTGTTTCCATGAACTTTGATGGTTGAACTAAGTAATATGAAATCCTTGACAACTTCAATATTTTCTCTGTTTATCTTGGGGCTATTTGTCCACTAATGAGCATTTTTGTTTTTTTTATTTTGAGGAGTAAACATACTGAAGGCTGAAGTCTTTGATCTTCAGCAGTAAGTGCTTCAAGTCCTTTTCACTTTCAGCAAATAAGGTTGTGTCCTGTGCACATCACAGGTAGTTAATGAATCATCCTCCAGTCCTGATATCAGCTTCTCAGATTATTTGCTCAGCATACAGTTCGAATAAGCATGACAAAAGTATTCAACCCTGACACAAATCTTTTTTGAATTTAAGCCATACAATATACCTTTGTTTTTTTCAGCAATTGCCTCTTGGTTTAAGTACTTCATGAGCACAATTAAGTGTTCTAGAATTTCCATTCTTCACCACGTTATCCATAGTTCATTATGATACACACAGATTCATCTGACATCAGAAATGATATATCTTGTTCCACATTCTCTTTTGAATCCAGCTTGTGTTTCTGGCAGTTTCCTGTTGATGTTGATATATAGCTGCAGATGTTTTTGAATTATCTTCAGTAAAAATTTTCTTGTCTATGATATTAATAATACTATTTGATAAGTTCTGCATTTCATTACATCGCCTTTCTTTGCAATGTGTGTAAATATAGATTTCTTCCAGTCTATTGTAGAGGTAGCTATCTTCCAAATTTCTTGGCATATACAAGTGAACTCTTCTAGCATTGCATTCATTTATTGAAGAATCTCAGTTGATAATCTGTCATTTTCTAGAACCTTGTTTTTCACGAATATTTTAGTGCAGTTTGGGATTCTTCCTTCAATGCCCTCTGTTCTAGATACAGGCTACCTCCTGAAACAGCTGGATGTTGAACAATCTTTTTTGGTGCAATGACTCTAGGTATTCCTTCTAACTTCTTCTGATGCTTCCTGCAGTCATTCAATTTTATGGCCATAGAATTCTTCAACATTTCAACTTGAGGCTTGAAGGTTTTTTTTCATTTTCAGGTTGTACTACTGGAATGAGGAGTTGAAGGCCTTCTAGAGTTTCTTAGTTTTAATTTCCATCAAGTATTTAGACTAGATAATATTTCCTTGGGAGCTCTGGTAGCATAGTGGCTAAGGCCCTTGACTGCTAACCAGAAGGCTGGCGGTTCAAACCCACCAGCCACTCCTTGGAAGGAAGATGGGGCAATCTACTTCCATAGTGATACTGCCTCAGAAACCCAAGGAGGGGTCGCTATGAGTCAGTCTGACTCGACGGCACATAACAACAACAACAATATTTCCTTAGGGTATTTAAGAAAGCAGTATATTAATAAAGGCCAACAATATATTCATTATATTACTTTATTTCATCAAGAAATAATTATCAGTCTGGCAGTGTGCAATAGCCTGTGTTAGGCATGAAGAATATATTGTAGAATGAATCTTATGTGGCTCCCGCCATTATGGAACTTACATTCTGGTAGATGATCTAAACCTAAACACATGAGTACAAAATTTACTGTTTGGTTAAAATAATAAGTCTTATGAAGAAGTATAAGGTGCATTGAGAATTTGGGATGAAGACATTTGGTATGTTCTTATGGATCATTAAAGACTTTTATAGATAAATAATGTATGAACTTATTTCCTATTGGGTCAGAAGAGGCATTTTGGTTGGAGGCAAAGAATTATTTTAAGAACTTGAAGCAGATAAGAGCACAGCCAAGTCAATGTATGATTGTTTTCACCCAGGAAATGATATGAGATCATTAAAATGACTAAAAAGATTAAAAAAAGGCCACTTCAATAAGCATTCAATGATAGCTGGATGGTCCCAGCAGTGGTTTTTTGCTCTCCTAATAGCTCGCTCACAGGAACTCCATGTGGCCACAGTTTGGGCTTCTATTCAGAGCACTAACAGGCTCTTCTCATTTGGGATTAGTCAGTTAGAACAATTAGTCAGTTAGAACAAATGTTCAGTTCATTTCTATTTCTTTTAGATGGTAGTCCTAAATGGAATGTAAATTCTGCTTTTTCTGTCCCAAGATAATACTATATAGATTTCCTCTAGTGATCTTTTCAAAACCCTATATTGATGCATTGAGTCAGGTTTCACACACTTGCGATCTATAGGCTAAAAACGGCTTGTAAACATGTTTAATTTGATCCATATAGTAATGACACACATATTACTAAAGATAAACTAATTACATTTCTATTATTCTCAATGGATATATAAGTAGTTGGACTTCTCCTTTTGAAAGACTTGACTTATTAGATTATCATAACAATCAACAGAGGAGTGGTAGTGTCAATGCCCTTTGCAAGGGGAAGGTGTTCTGGAGTTCACCATGTTCCAACATTCTTTATTGATCCTAGACACTGAGGCCAAATGTCAGATGTCATCCAGCCCACTTAATATTGTTAAGGAGTCCATTTGACATTGTTAGGCATTTGTATTTGCAATCCTTGAATAAAGAAACAAGCTTAGGTCACTTGTATTTTCCTTATTGTGTAAAGTGTATCTACTGACTGTCCCTCACTCAATTTCATCTTTATACTATCCCATTTATAATTCATTTTATATTATAATTCATGGCTGTCTATACTCTGAAATGTTTCAGTGTAGAATGTTTCACTTGTAAATGCTTGAGCTTTGGTATATAACACACTTGAAAAAATTGTTTTCTCTCTAACTTGCCATCTCCCAATACTTACTTTTTTGGTGAAGGTTTCATATATAACAGCCACTATTGTAGTAGTTTCCAGAGTCCCAGGGAAAGACCCCACCAAAGGAAGATCCTTGTCTTCCACTGATCAAGAATGACCCGGTGAGACAAAGAGAACTTCATGCAAGCAAAGATTTGTTATAGGAAGAAAATATGGCCTAGGGAAACAGAGAGGGCTCTAGGCAATACTACACCTCATCTCTCAGTCTCTCTGAGCATGGGGAGGGGTGAGATTTATAAGGGTTTTGTGGTAATGTTTTATTCATTAAGGCTCTGGGGAAAAGTAGGTGTTTCACAAAAAAAGCAGGAGTGCTCAGTTGGATTATGATAATTAGATGTGTGTTCAGGTTGTCATGAGGAATGTCCGGACAGTTGGCACAACTCATTATGGAAAGCCATGCATGCACTGTCTATTGGAATGCTGGTTCAATTCCCACTCAGAGTCTCTGTGTTGTCTCACAAAGGTTATGTACAGATGTTCAGCATCATGCTGTGAATGTCTGAGGGGCCAGTTTTATCTGGTTACCTTTGAAAGATAGTGCTAAAGAAAGTGGAGGTTAAGCTACAAATTATTTTAAGGTCTGTACTCCAGGATCTGGGTGATTATGCAAGCTTATGTCATAAGGGGGAGCTCTGGTGGTGTAGTGCCTAGGCCATTTGACTGCTAACCAGAGGACTGGCAGTTCAAACCCACCAGCCGCTCCTGGGAAGGAAAGTTGGGAAATCTACTTCCATAAAGATATTGCCTTGAAAATCCAAGAATAGGTCGCTGTAAGTCAGAGCCAACTCCACTGAAGTCAGGTTTTTTTTTTTTTTTTTTAGTTTTATGTCACAAGGTAATTTATTTTCTTTCTTAACAAATGTTTCAATAAAATTATCTTTTATTTTTCAACAAATAGTCCAAGGAAATTTTTCATCTTGACAGACAACACAGACTGTCTCACTGTGATAGTCCTCTATATATTATAGTTTTCCGAAATAGATGGATAAGTTATATTTGAAAAGTCACCCTGGCCTCTAGCCTCTACTGTCTTTTATATATAAATATATTAATGTTCCACTTCTCAGATGATAAAATATACATATGTTTGCTATCAGACTGTATGCATGTGTCTGTCTGTCTGCATTGCATAGGGAAGCTGTCTGTGCCTCAAAATTCCAGTGCCATAGACTACTAGGGATGAGACATGTAAGCCCACTGGTATTACCCTTTCTATGAGTGCAATGTTCATCTGTGACCGAGCCAGTCATGGAAGACACTTATAAGACGATATATAAGCTATTATTATTCATAGAAAGCAAACATTGAACAATAATAACAATTTCCAAAAGGGAAACACTAACTCATCCTCAGATTACCCATGTCCATTCTTATGTCACTGGATAGGTGCACCCAGCTTCAGGTCATATGTTCTATTCACATCTTCACTGCCTCTGGCTTCCACCATGCTACCCAGGGGCTTGCCTAGCTCCAGAGGCTTCTGATCTGGCACAGGCATCTCTGAGCCTTGTTGATGGCTGGAAAACCTGGCACAACATCTCTCGAGTCTCTGCCTCTGGGCTTTTCTAAGCCTCTGCAGCTGGTTCCTGGCGTGCTTTCTGAGATGGTGAGGCTTTATGGGACTGTCTTGCCACTATGCTGTCTGAGTCACCACTGCAGAGGGTGGGAAACAAACAAACAAAAGAAAACCAAACTCAATGCCGTCAAGTGAATTCAGCTCACAGTGATCCCTCCTTGGTTTTCCGAGGCAGAGAGGCAGTATCTCTACAGAAGAAGATTGCCCAATCTTCCATTTGAGGAGTGGCTGGTGGATCTGAACCACCAGGCTTTGGGTTAGCAGTCACATGCTTTAGGCACTACACCACCAGAGCTCCCTGTGGGAGTGGGTGGTAAGGACCAAAGGGGTAGGTGTGTGCAGTGAATTGCTTGATGTGGCCCTTCTAGCCATTGTCCTCCATTCTGTGATGTTTTGTAAATGTCATTATCCATGTCTATTTGGAGTGGTATGGTAGTTAAGGTCAGGTATCAACTTGGCTGGGCAGCTGGTAGTAGTCATTCCCTATAATGACTGGCAATTGACTCTGTGATGGAATGTAGGTTAATTCTGTTGGGGCAACACAGGTGGAATGTGTCTTGAGTCCTGCCTTGCTGGAGGGTATAATTCAAATCACCACCCTTAGCTTCCCTGAGGATATACCTATAAATCTCCTGGGAAGATTTGCTCTCCTCTTGCTCCAGCTTTATGTCTTGGATCATCCTCACCTCACCCCTGGATTTGGGACAGCAACCGTCATCTGATCTGCTGATCGAGGTTCATCAAACCTTGAGAGTTGGGAGGATCTGCCAGACCTACTCACGGACCCAGGACTCGCCAGCCTGCCAGCCTCCACCACTACTATGTGAGATGAACCTTTGGGTGTCTGTGAGTTCTGTGAGGCATTACAGCAAAATACAGAACCCTAAGACTGGGGAAATTACTGGGAGGAGGAGGAGGAGGAGTTAATATCTGAAATGATGGAGTGGCATGGTAGTTTGGACATTTGGGACATCTTTGACCTCTGCCTCATGAGGACCAGCCTTGTGCTGATCTTTCTAAGAGAAATTGTTCAAGCAGTGTGCAAGCCCAGGACAAGGCATATTCAGGCCTCTTCCCTGAACAAGCAAGTGTTGCATCTTTTTTAGATCCTCTGGCAAGCCTCCTGCCTAGAGGTGCCTGGCTTTGCACTACTGTAGGAAGATCCCTGCCCAGGATCCTTTGAGGGAACCCTTGCATGGGCAAACTCAGGCCTCCTCCAATGTGGGCACGTGTCATACCTCCTTTAGCTCCCTGGTGAGTCTCCTGCCCAAAGGCACTCACCTTTTGCTCCACGGGACAGGTATCCTCAACACCACTGTCTCTCACCATCTTCAGAACTTGCTCTTTCTTCTTGGGCTAGGAGGTTCTCAGCACAGGGACCCCAGGTCCTTAGTACAAACCACAGACTCTGGTGCCGACCTTTTACCCCACCTCTGTGGGACTAGTCCTTTTAAGCCCAGCAGGATGGCATAAATGACCAATTCTCTGGGTAGGCGTCACTCATAATATTTGCATAATCATAGTGAACTGTCCAATCTCTGCAAGAAATTTACGCTCCTGATTTGTATATTCCCAGCCAATCATTTGTAAGAATTACAGGACTATGGCTAGAAAGTCCATATAGAAGAAATCCACTGCACCACATAAGTATTCAGTATTTATTTTGGTAGACTAGAGAGACATGGAAGCTCTGGAAGCATAGTGCCTAAGGCACTTGACTGCTAACCAGAAGGCTAGTGGTTCAAACCCACCAGCCACTCATGGAAGGAAGGTTGGGCAATCTACTTCCACAGTGATATTGCCTCAGAAATTGCTAAAGGGGAAAGGAGGCTGCATCTCACAATTTCTTCTAACTGCATAAGAGGAAAACAAAATCACTATCAGTAGCCCAAGGCCCATTACTGTGAGGCCAGACATGCTGCCTCCCTCTAGCCCTTTGACCAACCCTGATACCAACTGGTCCTCCCACACCACTCACCACCTTTCTGCTGAGTTTGATAACTCACTTCAGTGGCCATACAGAACTCGCAGATTATGGGGTTTATTAGAAAAGCCCCAGGCTACAATTCAAGTTCAGGAACAACATTCAGTTTCTCTCCCAGCCCACAGTCTCTCACCCAACAGTTTATCTCAGTCTCTCCCAGTCTCTCCCCCAGCAATGTGTGTCTCTCGGTGTCTCTTTCTCAGCAGCACATCTTCCTCAGCCAGAGGTCAGAGAGAAAGCACTTGGCTCTAGGAGGCCTCCTTTTGGGTCTGGCAGAGTGGCCAAACTAGCCAATCGTAACATCAGAATTCTAAGCACCTGAGAGAGAGCGAACTTCCCAGAACATTGCTTTGTGCCACACCCAACCGAAAGACCCCAGGTTGGTAACATTTACAATCAGGAGCTTCTCAGTTGCTCACAGCAAATTCCACCACTGAGTTTCCAAGGCTTATGGCTAGAAAAGCCATACTGGGTAACTTACTACACTGCAGAAATCCAAGGAGGGTTCATTACAACAACAAAGATAGATATATTTAATGGTCAAATATGGGGCACAATAAACATCTTTTAAGAAAATTGGCAATGAGGATCAAAGATCTTGGATCTAACGTAAAATTCTGAGGGAAAAATTTGACAGTAATGACAGATAATATAGGGTGCTCTTTAGTTTTCTCCAAAGAATTAAGTGTTGTTGTTGTTGTTACATGTCGTTGAGTCGTCCCCAACTCATAGCAACCTCTCCTTGGGTTTCCAAGGCAGTATCACTATGGAAGTAGATTGCCCAACCTTCCTTCCAAGGAGTGGTTGGTGGGTTTGAACCACCAACCTTCTGGTTAGCAGTCAAGTGCCTTAGGCACTATGCTACCAGAGCTTCTAATGAATTAAATAGTGAACCATAAATTATTTTGTATTGTAAATGTTTTCATGAAACATTTTCTTTTTCTTTAAGAAAAGAAATAAAAACATGAATGTAATTAAGATGTAGTACATCATTGCATTGTACTTATTTTGCATTTGATTTTACCTCTATGCTTGTCAACTGAACATTAACCTAAGACATAAATAAATCCATTCTAATAAGCAGTGTCTATGATTATAAGGACATAATTTACATACAAACACAAATTGTGAAATGGTAACTACAAATCTAATATATTATTGGTGACTTTGATAATCACTTACATAAAATATTATTAATTCCTTTTAAACTAGCTTTTCAAAAGGGAAATTACCAAAAGCAGTGCTACTATCACCACTACCATCTTGACTTTTACTTTTAACTAACTGCTATATTAGACTAAACTCCAAGTATGGTGCTGAATTTTACAGATATTTTCTAATTTACCTTCAAATTGGAGTATGAGAATGTTCTATTTCAAAATGATAACATACAGTCTTAAGTAAACCAAAACTAAAATCCATGATGAGTTTTCTCATGTGAATTTTAAAAGAACTATCAAATAAGTTTACATTTCTTAAACATTTAATTTTCATAGTTAGGTCATCTGCCACTCCTTGGAAGAAAGGTTGGACAATGTACTTCCATAGTGATACCACCTCAGAAACCCAGTGAGGGGTCACTATGAGTCGGGTCCGACTCAACAGCACTTACGTGCCAACAACAACAACAAATTGAAACTAGTTTTATATTGTGTTTTAGGCATGGAATCATGAAAATATATTCTGAGAAGAAAAAAAAAACAACTCAATTGCATTTAATTTTTTAAGCTATGGTTTACATAATTTCTCCCTCATTTGAGTTGTTTCAGATTTTTGGGAAATATTTACTCCCCATTGCCATTTCTTAAGCACATTTGCAACGTGACCACATCAACGAATGCATTGTAAATTTTTTTGCCTGTTTTCGAGGATTAAACTCATACATTTAATCCATTAGATCAAAGTTCCCAAGGACAACTTCTGTTGCATATACCAAATTGTTTTATTATGGGAAATGAAAGAAAGCAACAAAAATGAGATCACTTTGAAAAATTCACCCATATGTGAAACTTGTAGTTGAGTTCTTACTTCCTTTGCTTGTCTCAAAGTTTATAGGAACTGATCCATTATGAAACAATCCTTTTGGGATATAAGTAAATCCTCTAGCTCTGCACAACCCCAGTGACAATTCTGGACTGTTAGATATATGCAATCCTTTTGTTCTTTCTTCTCAGCAGTTATCCCTACTGATACAGTCAGTGTTTCATCTCAGCATGAAATAACATCAGATAACAGCACACTCTGAAAAGTAGATAAAATGAGCACTCTCAAATGAGAATGAGTTAGAAATGTCCCCACAGTAACAGCCAGGAGTTAAAAACATGAAACTGACAAATGTACTACAGAGGGGGTTTACGAAGAGTTTTCCACTCTAAATTCTTATTCTTCACAGAGATTATTAGTATTGGAAAGTGTCAGACAGCAAATGATAAAACTGGCCATGACAGATTTATGACTTGAAGCAAAACCAACTGTCTAGTAGATATCCATCTGATGACAGCTTTTAAATATAAAAACAAATAAGCAAGACATTTCCTCAAATGGGCTGATAAGTTTCTGTTTCACTGCTTTGAAGGAGTGCCTATTTTCTTTTTCTTATGTGTGATACTGATAGGAACTGCTGTGGTGAGCCATCCAGTCAATCCCCCCTTATAGTGTGATCTTACAGGACAGACTAGAACTCATAGAGTTTCCTAAGCTGTGATCTTTAGGGAAGCAGAGTGTCACATCTTTCTCCCATGATGCAGCTGGAGTGGGTGGTGGGTTTGAACTGCGATCTCTTCAGTAGCAGCCAAGTACTGAACCATTACACCACCTGGGCTCCTTATTATTTTTTCAAATATCTTGGGCAGAAGCCATGAAAACGTTTGACAATGTATAGAATATGTTGTTTGTTTTTCATTTACATAACAAACTAAAATATTTTGGGGGAGCTGGAAGATATTTAATTTGTTATGAGTCCTTTATTAAAAAAATATTAAACTTCCTCTTACTTAAACTATAACTTACTTATTTTAACCCTTTGGAATAAAAGGACAAAACAATTGACATCAGAGATTTTTATGTGTGTCTGTGAGTATCTGTTTTGCAGTTGATTAAGTTTTTCTCCTGACAGCACTATTATCATTCATTCCTGTCTATTTTGACATTTTGAGTGGCTATAAACATTTATATTTATATTTCACTTGGACCAACATACTCATAGAAGGCATTTTATTAATGAAAACAAAGTTTCAAGTTTCTGATTCATTTCTAGTGAGTTACAAATTGAATCTTTATAAATGTAATTGAGTAACACAGAAGGTCTCATTTCAGACAATGACTTTTATCAAGTCCCTACACTGGGTCAGAAACTGAGCTAAACTGGAAAGATGAAAGATATGTATAGTTACTCTCTTCTCAGAACTTAGTTATTTTCAGTAATTATTTAAAATTGTGTTAACTATTGTAAACAATGGTAAAAATGTACCACAATAAAGGAAGCACACAGTATTTGGGGATATTAATATATTATAAATAATCTAATATAAGGTGAGTGAATAAAAACATCCCACAGAATGTGAAGAATAAGTGGATAAATTAAGGGTGAATGTGGGAATCAAGTAAAGATGACTAAAATCAACTTACATATAAAGTGTTAAAAAGCAAAGATGTCACTGAGGACTAGGGTACAACTGACCAAAGCCATGGTATTTTCAATTGTCTCATATGCATGTGAAAGCTAAACAATAAATAAAGAAGACCAAAGAATTTATGTTTTTCAATTATGGTATTGGTGAAGATTATTGAATATGCCATGAACTACCAGAATAACAAACAAATTTTGGAAGTACAGCCAGAATCCTCCTAAGAAGCAAGGATAATCAGACTTCATCTTATATACTTTGGATATGTTATCAGGAGGGGCCAGTCTCCAGAGAAGGGTATCATTCTTAGTAAAGTAAAGGATAGTAAAAAAGAAGAAGACCCTCAATAAGATGAATTAACATAGGAGCTGCAACAATGGACTCAAACATAGCAACAATCGTGGTGAGGATGGCACAATACCAGCCAGTTTTCATTGAGACTCAATGACCTAACAGCAATGTGTTGTAAGGCAGGTGAGGAAAA
The DNA here is from genome assembly GCF_000298275.1 of Orycteropus afer afer. Classification (NCBI taxonomy): domain Eukaryota; kingdom Metazoa; phylum Chordata; class Mammalia; order Tubulidentata; family Orycteropodidae; genus Orycteropus; species Orycteropus afer. The sequence continues at coordinate 281,009 of NW_006922492.1, read as the reverse complement.
GCATACCTTAGAATGTGAAGAGGAAGCTGAGAAGTTAATTAAGGGCATGTGGAGGAATCAATAAAGATCACACTAATCAATTATTAAAAAATAAATAAAAACCTTTGTAATATTTTACTTTTAAGATAAAAGTAAGAGGATTATTGCATATTACATAGTATAGTATAGTATAAGGATCCCTGGTGGCACAAAATCTAAGCAGTTGGCTAATAACTAAAAGACTAATGGCTCAAACCCACCCAGAAATTCCACAGGAACAAGAGCTCACAGACTGCTTCTCTAAAGAGGACGACCAAGAAAAGCTAGGCAACAGATCTATTGTGTCACAGGAGTCAGAATCAACTCAGTCACCCATCAACAACAATAGTATGGTATAGTATAGAGAAATGTGTAACAACTGTTACCCTAAACATGGTCATCCTAAAAGATGCTGCTTATACTCTAAGTAAAAGTTGTTGTTGTTGTTGGGTCCTATTGAGTTGTCTCTGACTCATACCGTCCCCATGTACAATAGAATGAACCACTGCTTGATCCTGTGCCAGCCCCACAATCCTTGTTATACCTGAGTCAATTGTGGCAACCACAGTGTCAATCCATCTTCATGAGGGCCTTCCCCTTTTTTGTTGATCGTTCACTTTGCCAAGCATGTTATCTATCTCCAGGTAATGAGTCCTTCTGACAATACGACCAAAGTAGGGCAGACAGTCTGGCCATTTTCACTTCCAAGGAGCATTGTGGTTGAACTTCTTCCAGGACAGATTTGTTAGTTTTTTTGGCAGTCCGTGATATTTCAGTATTCTTCAGCAACACCACAACTCAAAAACATCTTTGGTCTTTCTTATTCATTGTCCAGTTCTCACATGCATATGAGGTAATTGAAAATACCATGGCTTGAGTTAGGCACACCTTAGTCTTCAAAGAGACACCTTTGCTCTTCAGCACTTTAAAGGGGTCTTTAGCAGCAGATTCGCCCAGTGCAATACACCGTCTGATGTCTTGATTGCTGCTTCCACTAGTGTTGATTGTGGAACCAAGTAATATGAAACCTTTTACAATTATTCAATCTGTTCCCCATTTATCATGATTCTGCTTGTTGGTCCTGTTGTGAGGATTTTTATTTTATGTATTCCAAACTGCAGACTATGGTCTTGAATCTTCGTCATTAAGAGATTGAAGTCATCCTCACTTTCAGCAAGCAAATATTTGTTGTCCGCATATCACAGGTTGTTAATGAGTCTTCCTCCAGTCCTGATGCCATGATCATCTTCATATAGTCCAGCTTCTTGGATTATTTGCTTAGCATAGAGATAGAATAAGTGTGGTGAAAGGATACAACCCTGACACACTCCCTTCCAGATTTAAAACTATGCAGTATCCCTTGTTCTGTTCGAACCTGGTCTATGTACTGGTTCCTCATAAGGATAATTAAGTGCTCTGGAATTCCCATTCTTCTCAGAGTTATTCATAATTTGTTATGATCCACACAATCAAATACTTTTGTATAGTCAATAAAACACAAGTAAACATCTTTCTGGTATTCTTTGCTTTCAGCCAAGATCCATCTGACATCAGCAATGATATCTCTCATTCTACGTCCTCTTCTGACTCCAGCTTGCATTTCTGGAAGTTCTTTCTTAATAAACTGCTGTAACCATTTTTAAATTATCTTCAGCAAGATATAAATTGGGTGTGATATTAATGATATTATTCAATAATTTCCATATTCTGTTGGATCATCTTTCACTGGACTTGGTATAAATATGAAATCTCTTCCAGTCAGTTGACCAAGTAGCTGTCATGTAAATTTCTTGGCATAGACAATTAAGTGCCTTCAGTGTGGCATCCATTTGTTGAAACATCTCAAATGGGAATTCTGTCAAATCCTGGAGCCTTGTTTCTCACCAATTCTTTCACTGCAGCTTCAAGATCTTCCTTCAAAACAATTGGTTCTTGATTATATGCCACCTCCTGAAATGAATGACCATTGACTAATTATTTTTGGTACAGTGGCTCTGTGTATTTGCTCCATATTCTTTTGATATTTCCTGCATCATTCAATATTTTGTCCATAGAATCTTTCAATATGCTAACTCAAGGTCTGAATTTTTTTCTTCAGTGTTTTCAGCTTGAGAAATTCCAAGCATATTCTTCCCTGTTAATTTTCTAACTCCAGGTTTTTGCACATATCATTATAATTGACTTTGTCTTCTTATGCTGCTCTTTGAAATCTTCTGTTCAGCTCTTTTATCTTATAATTTCTTCCACTTGCTTTAGCTACTCTCCATTCAAGAGCAAGTTTGAGTCTCTTCTGACATCCATTTTGGTCTTTTCTTCTTTTCCTGTCTTTTTAATGACCTTTGGCTTTCTTCATGGATGATCATGATGTCATCCTACAATTCCTCTGGTTTTCAGTCATTGGTGTTCAATGTATTAAATCTATTCTTTAGATGGTATCTAAATAGAGGAGGAATATAATCAAAGTCATATTTTGGCTCTCGTGGCTTTCTTTTAAATGTTTTCAACTCCAGCTTGAACTTGCATATGAGCAGCTGATGGTCTGTTCCACAGTCAGCTCCTGGCCTTATTTTGGCTGAAAACATTGAGCTTCTCCATTGCTTCTTTCCACAGATGTAGTCGATCTGACTCCTGTGTATTCCATCTGGTGAAGTTCAAGTGTATAGTTGCTGTTTATGTTGTTGAAAAAGGATATTTAAAAAAATAATTCATTACTCTTGGAAAATTCTATCATGTGTTCTCCAGTGTTATTTCTATCACCAACACCATATTTTCTGACTACCGGTGATTCTTCTTTGTATCTAAGTTCTGCATTCCAGTCACCATTGATAATCAACACATCCTGAGTGTATGCTTCATCAGTTTCAGACTTCATCAATTTCCTCATCTTTGGCTTGAGTGTTTGGTGCATAAATTTGAATAATAGTAACATGAACTGGTCTTCCTTGTAGGCATAAGGATATTATCCTACCACTGAGAACATTACATTTCCGGACAGACCTTGACACATTCTTTGTGACAATGAATCCCAGGCCATTTCTCTTCAATTTGTCATTCTAGATCATATGGCTGTCTGATTCATAATAGCCAAAAACAGTCCATTTCAATTCACTAATGATCTATAGATCTTTATGCATTACATTTCATTTTTATTTATTTATTTATTTATTT
>NW_006922492.1:275598-276673 GCF_000298275.1 Orycteropus afer afer | reverse complement strand
GGTAACCAACAAAGAAAATGTCCTCCAATATATAAACCTTTCCTTAACTTTTACAATAACGGACTAATACAATATTTGTCCTTTTGTGGCTGACTTATTTCGCTCAGCATAATGTCCTCCAAGTTCATCTACATTTCATTTTTGACAACTTCCAAATTTCCTAGATTCATACTTCATATATTCCATGTGCAGATTATTAGTGGACTTTTGCAGTTGTTTCTTCTCATTTGAGCCATGCCACATCAGTAAATAGAGGTCACAAAAGCTTTACTCAGTCCACACCATTAAGGTTGGCTCTACTCTGAGGAGGCAGTTCTTCCTCAGTGATATTTTGAGTTCATTCTGACCTGAGAGGCTCATCTTCCACTATTACTTTAAGTAACTGTAGAACCATCATTTTTTTTTTTTTTTGCAACAATAGAAACTACCATACATATTCTCTATTTACATTAATTATTTACACCATATAACAACATTATGAAACAGGTATTTTCTTCAATTTTATTGTTGTTGTTTTCTCTCATTGAGATTCATGGTGACTCTATGTACAGCAGAATGAAACATCATATGGTCCAGAACATCCTCACAATACTTGCTGTGTTTGAGCTCATTGTTGTAGCCACTACATCATTCTATCTGATTGAAGATCTTCCTCTTTTTCACTGACCCTCTACTTTACTAAGCATGATGTCCTTCTCTGGGGACTAGTCCTTTCTGGTAACATGTCCAAAGTACATAAGATGACATTTCATTATCCTTCCTTACAAGGAACATTCTGATTATACTTGTTCCAAGACAGAAATTTTTATTTTTCTAGCAGTCCATGTTATACTCAATCGTCTTCATCAACATTACAATTAAAAGGCTTCAATTTTTCTTAGGTGTTTCTGTGTCATGCTTAGCTTTCACATGTATGAGGCCAATGAAAATGCCATGGCTTAGATCAGGCCCGTTTTAAAAATCAAAGTGACAATGTTTGTTTTATTTGAATTTTTTTTTTTTTTATTAGGATTTGGGTGAAGATTTACAGAGTAAATTCACTTTTCATACAGCAGTTCACATATACTTTGTCTCA
>NW_006922492.1:272683-273903 GCF_000298275.1 Orycteropus afer afer | reverse complement strand
TTATTCCCAAGTATTTTATTTTTTTGGTAGCTATTTTGAATGGTATTGATTTTCTTATTTCTTTTTCAGCAATCTCTTTGCTGGTGTAGAGGAATCCAACTGATTTTTGGATGTTGATCTTATATCCTGCGACGTTGCTAAATCCCTCAATTAGTTCCAGTAGTTTTTTGATTGAATCTCTTGGGTTTTTATTTGAATTTTAAAAATATCTTTTACAGACAATTTGCCCAATACATCATTTGATTTCTTGAATGTTGTTTCTGCTTACATGGACATTGATTGTAGATCCAAATAAAATTAAATCTTTGATTATTTCAATATTTTTTCCATTTATCATGATGTTTATTGGTCCAGTTGTGAGGACTTTTGTCTTCTTTTTGTTGAGTTGTAATCTATACTGAAGGTTGTGGTCTTTGATTTTCATCATTAAATACTTCAACTCTTCCTCACTTTCAGCAAGGAATGTTACATAATCTGCATATTTTGGGTTGTTAATGAGTCTTCCTCCAATACTTACCCCATATTCTTCTTCATATACTCCAACTTCTTGGATGACTTGACATATAGTTTGAATAAGTGTGGTGAAACTGTACACCACTGTCACATGATTTTCATAATTTTAAATTATGCAACATCCCTAGAGTTTTTGCATGAGCACAATTGAGTGTTCTAGAATTGTTATTCCTTGCAAGGAAATTAACCATAATTTCTTATTATCCATACAGTCAAATGTCTTTGTTTGCATAGAGGATAGATCACAGGCAAACATGATTCTATTATTCTCTACTTTCAGGCAAGATCCATCTGACATCAGCAATGATATCCCTTCTCCCAGGTCTTCTGAATCTGGCTTGAATTTCTAGCTGGTCTTTGTTGATATACTATTGCAAATTCTTTGAATTTTCTTGAATAAAATTTTACTTGTGTGATATGTTAATGATGTTGTGCAATTATTTCTACATTCTGTTAGATCATCTTTCTTTAGGATTGCCACAAATGTGTATCTCTTCTAGTTGGTTGGTCAGGTCGCTGTCTTCCATATTTTGTGGCATAGATGAATGTTTCCAACATTGCATCTGTTTGTTAAAATATCTAAATAGGTATTTTTTAATTCCTGGAGCAGTTTTTTTTTTTTTTTTTTTTGCCAATATCAATAGCATCTTTGACTTCTTTCTTTAATACCATCACTTCTGATCATGTACTGCTTCCTGAAATGGTTG
>NW_006922492.1:260402-272278 GCF_000298275.1 Orycteropus afer afer | reverse complement strand
TTCTGACATCCATTTTGTTCTTTCATTTCTTCCCTGTTTTTTTAGTGATGTTTTCCTTTCTTCGTGTATGATACCTCTGAAGTCATCCAACAACTCTTCTGGTCTTCTGTCATTAGTGTCTGAAATACCAATTTATTCTTGATATGGAGTCTTAATTCAGGTGTATACTCAAGGAGTAATTTGGCACTAGTGCACTTGTTTGAATTTTCTTCAACTTTAACTTGAAATTGTATATGAGCAATTGACAGTCTGATCTGCTGTCACCCCGTCCTTTATCTAACTGATGATGTTGACTTTCTCCATCATCTGTTTCCACAAACATAGTTAATTTAATTCCTATGTATTCCATCTGGGCAGGCCTATGTGTAAAGTCTTTGTTTATGTTGTTAAAAAATAGGTATTTCTAATGAAAACTCACTGCAGTCGAGTTGAATCCGATGCAGAGCTACCCCTCCTTGGCTTCCCAAGGCAGTGTCTCTACAGAAGTAGATTGCACAATCTTCCTTCCAAGGAGTGGCTTGTGTGTTTAGATCACTCAAAATTCTATCATGAGAACTCTTATTCTTTCTGTCACCTAGACCATAATTTTCAACTATTGTTCCTTCCCTTTTGAAAAAGGAGAAAGATTTCTTTAATTTAGATCAATAAAATTGAGTCATGTTCAGTAGATTAAAATTGAATAGTCTCTGAATGACAGAGCCATGGGTTAGTCTAGTATGTGTGCCTCCAAAACTCAGAATATTAAGCAAGTTCCTACTCTTTGTTAATCTTTAGTCCTTACTAATAATAGTAAATATAATTGATAATCTCCAATTTTTTTTGAAACTTCATGAACCTCATTTAAATAGACTACTGACTGCAGAAATTTGATATTGTAATCATAGTGTTTTCCCCACCTTGACAGATGTAAACTGCTGAAGTATTTTCTTTGCTTCTGCTTCTTGATTCTCAAATATTTTTGAACTTTTTTTTTGAACATGAACTAATTCATAGTTCTTATAGCTAGCAAAGCTTTTAGAATATCTAAATCCGATACACCGTAAAGGATCATTGTATTAGATTTAGTTGAAATTTAAAGATACAACTTCTTGTGGTCTAGCCCTGGTATAAGTATGGATATATAAATCTCTTCTTACCAGAAAGCAAATTGCTTCTCCGAGCACCTCTACAAGTTAACAAAATATGCACATTAAAATAGTTTCATGCCAGGGGTGGATATCTAAGAAAAGGAAATTTAGTAATATATGAGAGGTCTTTTCACTCTGACAAATTCAAGTAAACTTATCTTTTTATACAAATAACTCATGAAAGAAAAGTTTCTGCAGTGTAGTAAATTACTTAGTGTGGCTTTTCTACCCATAAGTCTTTGTAAACTCCAACGAGAGATTTTCTATGAGCAACTGAGGAGCTCCTGATTGCTGAAGCTATCCACTTGAGTTATTTCTGTTGGGCGTGGCACAATACAATGTTCTGGGAGGTGCCCACTCTTTCTCACGTGCTTAGAGTTCTGGTGCTGTGATTGGCTAGTTTGACCACCCTTCTGAGCTCAAAAGGAGGCCTTCTGGAGGCAGACCTCTCTCTGACTGTTGGTGGAGGAAGACGTGCTGCCGAAAGAGATACGCATTCCTGAAGGAGACGTGCTGTTCGGAAAGAGACGCAAGAGACACGCATCGCTGAGTGAGACACCGAGGGACCAGCACTGCTGGGAAAGAGACTGTGAGAGACTGTTGGCTGAGGGACAGTGGGCTGGAGAGAGAGACTGAGCATTTTTCCTGAACACAAATTGTAGCTTGGTGCTTCCCTAATAAACCTCATAATCTGTGAGTTCTGTGTGGCCACGGCAGCGAATTATTGAACCCAGGAGAGAGGTGGTGGGTGCTTTGGGAGGAATGGTTGGTGAAAGGGCTGGAGGGAGGCAGCATGGCTGGCCTTGTAGGAATAGGCCTTGGGTTACTGCTGGTAATCCTGTCTTCCTCTTGTGGGATTAGAGGAGGTCAGAACATGTGGTCTCCTTGCCGTTTTTGCAGTTTCTATTGATTTTAAAAGTAATGCTTCAGAGAAGTTAACTGCATTCGAGAAAAGGAAAGATGGAAGTAAACAGCAACAACGAAGTGTTGGCTGTCCCAGGTTTTCAGGAGACTTCTCTCTCTATTTATTACTTGACTTTAAGTCTCCATGAATGCTTCTCTAAAACATGTTCTGAAATGGCGACTACAGATTAGTGAAGATCAATTGCCTTAGGTCACAAACTAGAGCAGATTAAGTCTCAAATTGACTTGAAAATTTTGGGTTTACTTAATTGATCAGTGAGTTTAAATAACAACAGGAAATAAAGAAAAATATTTCAGAAAAGTTTGTCTTGAGCCTGTTTGACATACTCAATTTAATCTATATTTGTTTAGCACTTATAAGCATTTGATAATGAATCTTTTATTTGAGGTTAAACGCAAAGCCAAGTGTCAGATTTCAAGGTGCTCTGCTAAGTCTACAAAGCTCCAATCTTGATTTTACTGTTATCAAGATTTCTACCTCTTCATCCAAACACAGTATTTCTAGCCATAGTAGACAGGCCCATAAAAGTGAACAAGAAAAGGGGATTATTATTTTATAGCAGTTATAAATAGAGTTTGGGAAAATAGTGAATACCTGCCTCAAGAAATCTTATATATTTTACTCATTTTTGTAAAAGTTTTCTTTCTCTTCCTCTCTCTGTCTTGCAAACTCTTCTTATCTTCCCTCCCACATACACACCCAGATGTTGCTGACAATTATTATTTTATTTGGTAAATGAAAGTGCCTTTAGGAAGATCTAAGACATACTAATGGTTTTATTTTCATATTAAAAATAAATCTATATTTCATTTTAAACAAATCATTGGGGATAAGTTTAAATAATAGCCAACTAAGACAATAAGATAGAGTGCTTAATTTATTACAATTCATTTTTAAAATACCATTATTCACTGTTTTGTTATTGTAGTTGTTATGTGCCATTGAGTCGGCCTTGACTCATAGCGACCCCTCCTTGGGTTTCAGAGGCAGTATCACTACAGAAGTAGGATTGTCCAACCTTCCTTCTGAGGAGTGGCTGGTGGGTTCGAACCACCAGCCTTCTGATTAGCATTCAAGTGCCTTAGGCACTATGCTACCAGAGCTCCTGATTTTTGTTGACAATCCCATTATTAAACTGGCCCCTTCTAGATCCATCTCAGTTATTTGTATTCGTCAAAGTATCTGGGAGCTCTGGTAGCATAGTGTCTAAAGCACTTGACTGCTAACCAGAAGGCTGGTGTTTCAAAGCCACCAGCCACTCCTTGGAAGGAAGGTTGGACAATCTACTTTCTTAGTGATACAATCTCAGAAACCCAAGGAGATGTAGCTATGAGTCAGATCTGACTCGACAGCAGTGAGTTTGGTTTGGTTTGGTCAAAATATCTTTTTCAACAATGTCCCATGTGATCTTAGGAACAGATGAGACTTACACCAGAGAACATATTAACTGCCCTTGTTGTTGTTATGTGCCATCGAGTCAGCCCTGGCTCATAGCGACCCCTCCTTGGGTTTCTGAGGCAGTATCACTATGGAGGTAGGTTGCCCAACCTTCTTCTGAGGAGTGGCTGGTGGATTTGAATTGCCAGCCTTCTTGCTAGCAGTCAAGTGCCTTAGGCACTATGCTACTAGAGCCCATAGGAATGTAAAATATGCGAAGTAACTTTATCACAAAATCATAAATGCATGCATTCAGACAAAAGCACACATAGGTGTCACACAGTCTGCTTCAACTCATAAAAATCCGATGTACAGGAGAGGGAAAAACAACCTTGTCCTGTGCTATCTTCACAATCACTGTTATGTTTGAGCTAGTTATTGCAGCCACTGTGTCAATCCATCTTGTTCAGTGTCTTTCTCTTTTTTCATTAGCCCTCTATCAATCAGGTGATTCTCCAGGGACTAGTCCCTCCTGAGAACATGTCCAAAGCATTTGATATGAAATCTCACCATCCACACTTCTACAGGGGATTCTGGCTATACTTCCTCCAAGACAAATGTGTTCACTCTTTTGGTCATCCATGATACATTTATTATTATTATTATTATTATTATTATTATTATTATTATTATTATTTTGCCAGCACCATACTAACAAATGGGTCAATTAGTCTTTGGTCTTCTATAGTGCAATCTATAATGAAATACTAAATTAAAAAATGAATATTGGTGTGTAGTGTGGAATTTTATAATTTAATAACTTTTTATTTCAATGTTTCTTACTATAAGGTTGCCACATAGAAAGGGCAGCTTTAGCTACCACTTACCTACAGGCAAGAAGAGAACTTGTAAAAGAAATGAGAAATAATTATTATATCAAATAAAGAATCTAGACACACACGAAGGCTAAAAAACTTCAGGCTGGAAAAGGAAGACAAAGATTTTATAATTGTCCAGGCATGACAGAGTTGATATGAACATGCCAAGAGTTAATGTGATAAGATTATAACAGTGGAGGCATTTGTGGAAAGTGTTGTTAGGACATAGGATCTTTCACTTTCTTCCATTCTCAGCACTTAGCAAAGTGCCTAGTATGTGTACATGAATTACACTTTTCATGATGGATTTTAAATATTGACTATCAGAGATAAGAGGAGAAAGACTACAGGTAGATCTGATGTTTCTTCTTCAGAATCTAGAAGGCAAATCATTCCATTTACTTGGACTCTGAACAAAGAAAAAGAGAAGGCTTTGAACAATAAATAAGTAGTGAGTCTGAGTTTTGAAGTTTAAATAACTTAGAAGTCACATGAGTCAACATAGCACATATGATACACTTGCAATACATACGACCAGCTGTAGTTGAATTAATTCCAACTCATGGCAATGCAAGTGTCAGAGTAGAACTGTGCTCCATAGAGTTTTCAATGGCCCATTTTCCAAAAGTAGATCACCAGGCCTTCCTTCCTACCTGCCTCTGTGTGTGCAGAAACAAATTACCAAATTTTAGCTTGGCAGCCAAACACATTAACCATTTTCAACACCCGGGACTTCTCTACAGTAACTAAATTTCTTTAAATAAATAGTTAATTGGATTTAATTAAATGTGTTGATATTGTTGTTAGTTACAATCAAGTCTATTCCATCTCAGGTGACCCATATGCTAGAGTAGGACTTCTCCATAGAGCTTTCTTCACTGTAATCTTAAAGGAAGTGGTTCTCCATGCCTCTCTTCCTCTGTACTGCTGGATGGATTCAAAATAATGGGAGCCAATTGTCATTTTCTGCCCTGTTGAACTTTGCTATTATTGCTGGGGTGATAAGATATCTCATCGTTGTTTTGATTTGCATCTCTCTAATGACTAATAATTGTGAGCAATTCCTCATGTGTTTGTTGGCATATTGTCTTCAATGAAGTATCCGTTCAGGTCTTTTGTCCATTTTGAATTGTGTTGCCTTTTTGGTGTTGAGGTTTTGAAGTTTTCTGTAGATTTTGGAAATAAGTCCTTTGTCAGATATGGCATAGGCAAATATTTTCTCCCAATCTGTAGGTTCTCTTTTTATGCTTTTGACAAAGTCTTTCAATGCACATAAGAATTTACTTGTTAAAAGATCCCAGTCATCTAGCTTCTCTTCTACTCCCTGTGCATTCTGGGTTATGTTTGATAGTCTATTTATGCCATAAATTCGGGCTCATAGATTTGCCCCTATTTTATCTGTGATGAATTTTATAGGTTTAGGTTTTACATTTAAGTCTTCCATCAAGGCTTAGTTTGTTTTTGTGTATGGGGTGAGGTATGGGTCTTTTTTCATTTTTCTGCAAGTGGATATCCAGTTTCGCCAGCACTATTTACGAAAGAGTCTGTTTCTTCCCCATTTAATGGGTTTTGGAGCTTTGTCAAAGATCAGGTGTCCACAGATGGATGGGTCTATTTCTGGACTTTCAATTCTGTTCCATTGCTGTGTCTGTCTATCATTGTACCAATACCATGGTGTTTTGACTACGATGGCTGTATAGTAGGTTCTAAGATCCAGGAGTGTGAGACTTCCCACTTTGTTTTTCTTCTTCAGAAGTGCTCTGCTTATCCGAGGTCTCTTTCCTTTCCATATGAAGTTAGTAATTGTTTTTTTTCCATGTCCTTAAAAAAAGTTGTTGATATCTGGATTGGGATTGCATTAAATGTGTAGATTTCTTTAGGTGATATTAATATTTTCACAATATTCAGTCTACCTATCCATGAACAAAGCAGGTTCTTCCATTTATAAAGAGCCATTTTTGTCTCTTGTAGTAGTGTTTTATAGTTTTATTACTATAGGTCTTTTGTTTCTCTGGTAAGGTTTATTCCTAGATATTTTATCTATTTAGTTGTTGTTGTTGTTATGTGCCGTCGAGTCGGCCCTGACTCATAGCGACCCCTCCTTGGGTTTCCGAGGCAGTATCACTACGGAAGTAGGATTGCCCACCCTCCTTCCGAGGAATGGCTGGTGGGTTTGAACCACCAGCCTTCTGGTTAGCAGTCAAGTGCCTTAGCCACTATGCTACCAGAGCTGTTGTAAATGGTATTGTTTCCCTTATTTCTTTATCAGAATGCTGGTGAGGTTGCGGAGAGATTGGAACTCTTGTTCACTGCTGGTGGGATTGTAAAATGGTACAACCATTGTGTGTATAGTATGGCATTTCCTTAAAAAATTGAAAATAGAAATAGCATTTAACCCTGAAATTCCATCACTAGGAGTATATACTAATAGGTGAGAGGCAGTGCATGAACAGACACATGCACATCTATTTTCATTGCAGCACTATTCACTATAGCAAAGAGATGGAAACAACCAAAATTCCCATCCATGGATGATTGGATAACTGAATTATGGTACATTCACACAATGGAATACTATGCTACATTAAGGAACAATGAATGATACCCAAATCATCTCACAACGTGGATAAGCCTGGAAGACATGCTGAGTGAAATATGTCAGTCACAGAAGGACAAATTCTGTATGAGCCCATTACTGTAAAAAGACAAAGAAGGATTTGCTTAAGAAAGGGAATGCACCTTGTAGGTTGGGGGTGGGAAGGGAAGGGGAGAGATTAATTTGGGGTAGTTGGAGCCCACACACTGACATGGATAAGGGGAGGGATGTATAGAAAGAGTCTGTGACCACAATGATAACATTAGGAAAAGGGAGAACACCAAATTGTGCACATAAGAGATAGATGACATATGCTATTACCAACCAGTATATCCAAAATACTGCATCACCATTAACACCAAACACCAGGCTATAGATAAACATATAAACATCTGAGAAGATCAGATGGGGGTTAGTGAGCAGGAGTATACTCTAGACCAAGAATAGATTCAGGGGAGGCTAATCTTGCACAGATACTAGTGATACAAAATACCTGCAATCCTTAAAGAAACAGAAGACAGACATAGAGTAATCCCTCACAGACAGCCAGACACTGTGGGAGAGAGATCCAATGGATCTACTGACTCAGGACCATAGTCATGGGGGACACTAGACTCAATTGTTACAACAAAATACATAAAAGTCTTGTTCCTCATCCTACATCGATGAGTAGCAACTGGAGTCTTAAGAACTTTCAAGCGGTCACCTAAGATGCAATTAATGGTCTGCTATCCTGGGAAGTGAAGAAGAATGCAAAAAAAAAAAAAAAAAAAAAAAAAAAAACAAGAGCATTTAGAAGCAATCAGCACTAGGACATGATGGACATCAAGACCAGAAGAACTAGATGGTGCCCAGCTACCAATGCCAACCACTCAGGAAAGGATCCAATCTGGAAATCCTGGATAGAGTGGGAGGAAAACATGGAACAAAATCCAAAAACTCAAACCAGAATTATTGGCCATATGGAGTCTGGTGAGACCCCCAATACTATGGCCCTGGGATACATTCTGGGCCTGGAATAAAACTCGCTCTTAGGGGCTGGCTCTCAGCCTAATAGTATACAAGATATACATGCAGACCACTCAACCCATGGTGATGCACCCATATAGTCTATGGAAATGCATCCCTTGGTTCAATTGACCACAGGGCACCAGAGGGACAACATTCTCAATGAGGAAATTCAGGACACACAAGAGTGCATGTGCATCACTATGAGGGCAAGTGGGGAGGAAGTGTTACTGGGCAGGGAGGGGAGACTGAGTTGGGGTTGGGTATGGTAAATGGGGAGTGAAGCTAAATGTATATGTAATGTTGAATGTAAAACAAACTCTGCTCTGTAAACTTGCACCTAAAGCACAATAAAAAAAGAAATAAATAAAAAATAATAATGATGGAGGCACATTGTTGTCATCACAACAGGAAGGGACCTTTAATTAACTTTACTGAGTTAATTAACTTAATTTAGTGATGTGATGATGAAGGAAGCCCTCTAGTAATTTTATCTCTTACTAAATGAAGTGGGCATATTTATTAACTAATTTTAATTCAGTGAGTACCTAATTTAACAGACTATAGTGTTACCAAGTAGTGTTAGTAAGGAGCTCTGTCAGCTCTGTGGTTAAAGCTAGGGCTGCCAACCAAAATGGTCAGTAGCTTGAACCCACAAGCTGTTCCAAGAGAACAATGAGACGGTTTGCTTCCATAAAGATTTACTGCCTCAGAAATTCTATGGGTAGTTCTACTCTGTTGCTCTGTCATATAGGTTTTCTATGAGTCAGAAGAGATTCGATGGCAGTGGTTTTGGTTTGGTTGTTTTTAAATATTGTTATTAAACAGAAATAAGAAACCCATCCTGCTGATGAGGGATAAGAAGAAAGCAGAAGAGCAAAGGAAGTAAGGAAGAATATTTATTTATAATAATTGTCTTCAAGAATGAATTGGAGAGTACAAGAAGTTCAGGGGTCATGGAGGAAAGGAAGACCAGAGGCCTTTAAGAAAGTGGTGTGAACTAGGATTATAATGAAGATAATAGAATTATATACTGTCTGCATATTTTTGCAGTGATTTTTTTTTTCTTTCCTGTTTTCTCCTTAAATTAAAGAAAAGGCAGACTTTTCCTTTGATCTACTAAAAAGCTAGTTAATTATTATAATTTAGATGTTAGTGTAGGGCAATAGCTATTTATACAAATTATTACCCTGAGCACCTGCTCCAATATTTTATGTATTACGCTGAGTGTTTTTTGTCTTAATTAAAAATGTTAATTAGTGCTGATTTAAACAGCAAAAGAAGAGCTAGTAACATATGTATAAGAGTTTTACAATATGTGCATAACTTTTTTTCAAACTGGTGAACTAAGCATGAAAGCCTCTAAAACACTTATGAACAGTTGCAAATTTTCAAATTAACCTGAGCCTGTTCTCTGGGTATCAGACTAGGCTAACATATGATTGTACTCTGCTTTCACTTATTTTATTTCTCACCTTATTATTGTGCATTTATGAAATTTGAACACTGCTCTCTTGATATAAATGTTCTGCATTTGGATTCCTATATGGTTTGCCAATATGTTTCTAGATTTTGAATTTTGCTGATTATATCCGATTATGCAAAAAAACATTTCTCAGAGTATTTAGTCATTTTTTCCTTTCAAAAATCTACCAATCCAGTATTGTTAGGTGCCTACAATGATCGTTAATAAGAAGTGGGGGAAAGGGATGTAGAGTTTGATGATTCAAAAGGCATAAATAATTTTGTATCTTTGTCCTTTGAGGGAGAAATTCACAGGTGACCAAAATACTGTGTTTCTCCGTGCAACTCACATAAACCAAAAAAATAAACCCGTTGCTGTCCAGTGAACTCCATTTCACAGTGACCTTACAGAACAGAGTAGAACTGCCTCATAGGATTTCAGAGGCCATAAATCTTTACAGAAGCAGAATTCCTAGTCTTTCTCCCAGGGCATGGCTGCTGGTTTTGAATCACTGGCTTTTTGGTTATCAGCCAACTGCTTAAACCACTGAACCTCAGAAGTCTTCTTTTATGCAATTTACATGGAGATAGTATAATTCTAATGCAGACAATAAATTACATCATTGAGTAAGCCCCTCCTTGGGCTTCCAAATTGATATCACTACTGAAGTAGATTGCCCAGTCTTCCTTCTGAGGAGTGCTATGTGGGTTTGAATCACCAGCCTTCTGGTTAGCAGTCCAATGCCTTAGGCACTACTCCACCAGAGCTCTCCTTATATTTCTTTTGTTGTTGTTGTGATTTGCCTTCGAGTTGGACCCAACTCAAAGCTACCCCTCCTTGGGTTTACGAGGTAGTATCACTACAGAAGTAGATTGCCCAACCTTCCTTCTGAGCTTTTTTATCACTCCTCAAATGGTCAACATCATTTTCTTTCTTCTTTAGGTCACCATAATATATGTGCCTGTTTTATCAGTGTACCAACCAAAATAATTGAAGCTGAACAATCAGGAAAAAAAAAAAAAAAGTCAGGAATATAAAAAAAAAATTAAAAAACCTTCCTTCTCTGCATATGCCCACAAACATATTTTTGGTATTTCAGTGAAAGAAATCAAAGTATTTTCTTTAGTGCCTTAATCTGGGCCTTAGTACCCAAAAAACCCATTGCCATTGAGTTGGTTCTGACTCATAGCTACCTTGTAAGGGCAGAGTATAACTGCCCTGGAGGGTTTTCAAGGCTGTAAATCCTTGTAGAAGTAGATTGCCACATCTTTCTACTGTGAGGAACCTGGTAACAGCTATACAAAACTTAACAATGAAAAGAATGAATTTGTAGTTCCATGTTTGTCCTTCAACTATCTCTTTATCTCTTAAAACTATTTGCTATTTAAGGAGAAATACAAACATTTCCAATCAAGAATTTCAAAAACATTAAGGTAAATGAAGAAATGTATATAGAAACACTTTATAAGACAGAAATAGCCATGCTATTGGCCCAGTGCAGTGTAACAGAAACCATATTGGAATTTAGGAGAACGAATCTCCAGACCATTCCCTCTTGCTATACCTGGTTTCCTTTCAGCCCCTGGTTTGTGGTCAAATATTATATCCTTACAGAAGCTTTTCTCAATAACTCAGTGCAGAGTGTCTTCTCCCCTGCTATTCACTCATGCATCTAGCTTGGCACATAAACCAAATCATACAAAACCCATTGTTGTTGTTGTTGTTGTTATGTGCCATAGAGTCAGACCCAAATCATAGCGACCCCTCTTTTGGTTTTTGAGGAAGTATCACTATGGAAGTAGATTGCCCAAACTTCCGTCCGAGGAGTGGCTGGTGGGTATGAACTGCCAGCCTTCTGGTTAGCAGTCAAGTGCCTTAGGCACTATGCTACCAGAGCTCCTAGTCAAGTTAATTCCAACTCATGGCAACCCTCTCTAGGACAAAGGGTTTCCAAGTCGGTATTCTTTAAGGAAGCAAACTTCCACATCTTTTTCCTCCTTTCTTCTACTGGATTAGAATTGTCAACTTTTTACACTTAGCAGTGAAGCGCTTAACCATTTTCTTTGCAGCCCTTTTAAATTTATGAAATCATTATATTAATTTATGAACTGGTTTATTAGAGAAAAGCTCTAGAAGGGCAAGAACTTTGTTCTATTTTTCTGTTATTTTCAGTTCATAGAATAAAGCTTAG
Organism: Orycteropus afer afer; assembly: GCF_000298275.1. Classification (NCBI taxonomy): domain Eukaryota; kingdom Metazoa; phylum Chordata; class Mammalia; order Tubulidentata; family Orycteropodidae; genus Orycteropus; species Orycteropus afer. The sequence continues at coordinate 260,711 of NW_006922492.1, read as the reverse complement.
CCCTTGAATGAATTATTTTGATAAATGATAGAACTGTCAAAAAATATTCTTGAAGAAATAGATGACAGACAGTGAAGTCAGGTGGATCCATCCTGACCCTATTTGATCCATTCAAGCATAAGTTTTGATTAGTAACAAATTAAAAGGAGGACTCTGGTATCCTATTTTATTTCTTTTACTCTTGATTGTGAATGAATTTTCTGATCCTATGGATTAAAACATAACTCTTACATTATTCATATCATTGGGTGACACAAATCTGAAAGTGAGGGTAAATATCATCATTGTGAATGAAAAAGAAAAAAAAAA
>NW_006922492.1:253605-260119 GCF_000298275.1 Orycteropus afer afer | reverse complement strand
TAAAATTGCAGTGGATACTATTTGTAAGACAGATGGCAAATGTAGCTGAATTGTGGGAAAATGTTCCCTCTTCTTAGTGCATGTTAACACTACTTTTGATTCATTATATGAAACAGAACTCTGACAACATGGGAAGATGTTTCATTCTTTCACTCTTATCTGTCTTTTGATTCACAGAGTCATAGCGCATCTATCAGCCAGATTTGGGCAACATCATTTTTTTCTTTTTTTTCCGGTAAGTTGAGAGTAGTGTATTTTCCCATTTCTCATTATTAATAACTCACAATTTCCTTTGTTTTCTGCATTTCATAAGAGAATAATGAAAAAATATATTGTATTCCATGAGAGAATGTGTATTCTCAGTTATATAGGGCTTTCTGGGACAGGTGGTTACTATGAAAAATGAAGGAAAGGCATTTGACAAAGAGAACAGTTTTGAAAGCACAACCTACTGAATATTTTATTTTCTGCCTGTCATAAGTTTCCAGAGTACCAAAGAGCAACAAAGTAGGGTATGGGAAGATGAAATGATAGTACAGAATTTGACCATGAGCTGTACACACCAAGATATATTCTAGTTATATTTGTGGAAACACAATTTGAAAAGAAGATGAGTAATAACTCACAGATTAACTATGGCAGAGGGTATTAAGAAGAGGAGTACATAGCTACATGACAGAATTAAAACTTCATACAAGAAAGGCATTTATAGTACATCTATGTTTCTGTTTAACAAATGCTATTTCTACAAGTCTCTTTCATGATTTTTCCTCTGTGCTTTTTCACTTTTTCTCATTGTTTTATAATAAGAAGTGTATGTCTATGATTGCAGTGCTTATGTTGTGTGTCAACTTGACTAAGCCTGGTTGAGTGGCTGGGCAGCTGGTGGCAGTTATTCCCCATGATGAGACTGACAATCAGCTCCATGGTGGAATCTACCACAATCAGCTGAGTAGCTGCCTTTGAGATGTGGTCTGCTTCCTGTATATAAGGAGAAGCCTTGGGAATGGTTTCTGACTTATGGCACTCTTGGACCCTGCATGTAGCCGTGTTATTATTCAGCAGCCTGCAATGCTCTGCCGACCTTGGGACTTATAATGGACTTGAGTTAATAGCCTGCCGTGTGGTTTGGTAACATTGAGGCTGTGCCTTTTTACTTCTCCAACTTGGGGCTTCTCAGCCTCAGCAGTCAGCAGCTGTCTGAGTGAAGAAACGCTTCCCGCTCCAGTGAGCAGGGAGCAGGAGGGAGAGCTGGACACCAAGGTTGAGGGGCTTTCATCCATCCCCTAGAGCCTGGCACTTTGAACTTGGATTTAAAGCCTCCAATTTGTAAGAATAAACTGTTTGTTACAGCCATTCCATTTGTGGTATATTTCTTATCAGAGCAGTACTAGGTACCCAGAATAATGATCTATCCAGGATATTGTTTGTGTAAGTCAGAACTTCTCATTTCTTTATACATTCCATAGTGTCATATGCCACATTTTATCTATCCACTCTCCAGGTGAGGGACAATGAGATTTCTTCCAACTCCTTTTCTTGGCTCGGACCACGAATGCAATCAACAGTCCTATATATGTCCCCATATGGAGCTCTCAACAATGACTGCTTATCTCCACAATTTCACCAGCAGTGAGACTCACATGCCCATCAACACTTGGCATTTTCAGCTTTTTGTAATTATTGCCAGTTCAATAGACAAAGCCATACCATATTGTTTTTCTCATATGCATCCCTCTGCCTACTAATGATTATGAACATTTCTCATAGGTTTATTAGTTTATTAGTTCTGGACATTTCTTCATCTGTAAACTGAATTATTATTATTTTTTTCAGTATTTTCTATTTCTATTTTGTTTTTCTCTTCTTATTTGCAGAACTTCTCTGCATTTTCTGGATGTAATTTTTAGACAATATGAGCATATTTTCCTTTTTGTTATATGGCATTAAACTTAGGTGATACTAGCATTCAATGAAGAGAAAAGAAAAATTTTTATATAATCAAATTTTAGTTTCTTGACTTAAATTTTGTGAAGTTTAACCCACCACCGTCAGAAAAGTATTTTGCATTTTTATCTCTTAGTTATATAATATTGATTTTCAAAATAGGTCTTCACTACAGAGCTCATTTTATGTGTTCTGTTAGGAAGAAATCCAATATTACTTTTCTCCATATGGTAATCCAGCTTTCCTAATACCACACTACACATTTGGATATTTCCCCATGTAGAAAATGTTGGTGTGCAGCTTAGAAGATTATTGATTTCTGTTTATACCTTTGCCTTTTGAAGCTCTCAATGCTTAAATAGTTGACATCTTTTCTGAGTTTACACTCTCAATTATCATGTTGTTATTTTTATTAATATTATAACTATGTTCTATGACTTTGAAGTATGCTTTTCACGTCTCTTGAAATTATTCTCCTTCACTTTCCTCTTAAAAAAAAAAAAAAAAAAAAAAGTTACTCATTGACCTGAAGTTGGTTGTTGTTAGGTCTCATCAAGTCAATTGTGGCTCATACTGACCCTACCTACAACAGAACAAAACACTACTTAGTCATGTGCCAGCCTCAAAATCTTTGCTATACTTGAGCCCATTGTTGCAGTCATTGTGCCAATCCATCTTTTGAGGTCTTCTCCTTTTTTGCTAACCCTTTGGCAAACATGATATCCTTTTCCAGAAAGTAGTCCCTTCTGACCATATGACTGAAGTAGGAGAGACAAAGTCTGGCCATTCTCAATTCCAAGGAGCATTCTGGCTGAATTCTCCAGGACAGTTTTGTTCTTTCTTCTGGCAGTCAAAAGTATTTTCAGTATTCTTCTCCAACACCATAATTCAAAGGAACTAATTCTTCTTTGGTCTTCCTTATTAATTGTCCAGCTTCCACATGCATATGAGCTGATTGAAAATACCATGGCTTGGGTTAGACACACTTTTCTTCAAATTGACATTTTTGCTTTTTTAAAACTTTAAAGAGGTCTTTTGCAGCAGATTTGTCCAGTGCAATACGATTTCCAATTTTTTGGACTGCAGTTTCAATGGATTCTTCAATCCAAATGAAATGAAATCCCTGACGATTTCAATTTTTACTCCATTTATCATTACTTACTGGTCCAGTTGTAGAGACGTTTGCCCTCTTTATGTTGAGGTGTAATCTGTAATGAAGACTGTAGTCTTTGATTTTATCAATGTGATCTACAAATTACACATTACTGTGGGAGTTTTGGTGGTGTAGTGCGTAAGGCATTTCCTAACCAGAAGTCTGGTGGTTCAGACCCACCAGCCACTCCTTGGAAGGAAGATTGGGCAATTTATTTTCATAGTGATAACATGTTGGAAACCGAAGGAGTGGTTGCTGTGAGTCGAATCGACTCAACAGCAGTGAGTTTGTGTGTGTGTTCAATTAAATTATGATTTTTTTTTTAATCTTGAGTTTTTCCTAGCACTGGTGGCTCATATTTGAACATTTTAGATGTTCAGTTGCTGAATTTTACTTATATAACACCTATGTCTTACTTTTAGTTTGACTTCCATTAAAAAAAAAAAAGTTCTTATTAATTTTATGCCAAGTACCTTCTGTCCTCACTTATTCTATCTTCTGTGTAATGCATGATATTGACTACCCTGTTAACATAGACTTAGCATTATTCCATGGGAGAAGAGAATGTTTAAGCATTAGCATGCCGTTATTTTACTTTGTGAATAATAGATCTCTCATAATTATTTCCTTTCTTAATTTAGCAATTTTATGTCAATTGATAAAATAGCCCTCAGGAAATAGGAAATCTTATTAGAAATATTGTTTGTATTTCTAGGTGTACATATATTAGTATAATATTTTTATCAACAGTATACTAATCTGGAATAGATTGCTTGCCCATGGTCTCTTTACTTGAAATAGTTTATAAAACCAAGAGGGGAGCTCTGATGGCCTAGTGCCTAAGGTATTTGCCTGCTAAGAAGGCTGATGGTTCAAACCCACCAGCCACCCCTCGGAAGGAAGGTTGGTCAATCTACTTCCGTAGACATACTGCCTCGGGAACCCAAGGAGGGGTTGCTATGAGTCAGGACTTGTTGTCTGTGGCCTCTTTACTTGAAATACTTTAGAGAAAATAAAATAAATGCACTGAAAAAAGTTGTATTGCAAATCATTAAACAGCCAAAAATTACAACTCGTAGAAACCCTATGTGATAAAATAGAACTGCCCAATATAAAAAACTGAGTGAAAGTATACCATGAATTAATGGCAGAGAAAGGCAGTAATAATTTGATGATGTGTTTCCTGTGTTTTCCAAGATGTTCTTGATTGGTAGGGTGTGGTAGTAAATATTTTAGACTTTGTCTACTGTAATTCATTTGTCCGAACTTCTCAACAATGCCATTGCAGCAAGAAAGCACCCACTGTATTTGTAAAAATGAATGAGTGTGGCTGTGTTTCAATGAAACTTTATTTTAAAATACAGGCAGTGGGTTAGAATCGGATTATGTGACATAATTTAGATAATTTCCTGTTCTAGACAATTAAAAAGATAATTATTGGCTTTAATTTATCTCTGGTGAAAGATCCCTGATTCTAAGCCATAAACATATTATGTTTAGTTACTGAAAATAAATTTTATTGAATAAGTAGTTTAAGGAAAAGGCAGTGAGTCAATAAGATGATCTGACAAATAAGAAAGTGAAAAGAAAAACTGTAGGTTGTTTATTTTATCAAGCCCATAGTAGTGATGTGATCAGATAACACTTATGATATTCAGTAGGATGAAACATAGAGTCCAGTTAAACAGACCTTACTTCTACTTCAATGCTGTGTATTAATGTCTTTACAAGGAACCCTGATAGCACAATGCTTAAACAATTGGCTACTAACTGAAAGGTCAGCAGTCCAACTTCCAAGGAGCTCTACACAAGAAATATGTGACAATCTGCTTCCATAAAGATTATGGCCTTGGAAACCATATGGAGCAGTTGTACTCTGTCATATGCAGTTGCTAAGACTCAGAATTGAGTCCACAGAATAAAATGGTTTATCTTCTCAATCTAGCGACTTTTGTAAATCAGCTATTGAAGTATTACCAACATTGGAAGCTTGCTACCTTGATTGCTTGTCCAGCCCTGTTAACCAGGGAAGGTCAAGACATTCCTGTTACTATAAGATTGGTTGCATTGAGAATCAAAAGAAATTAATTAACTCAACATTTAGAGTTTAAAACTCTGCATTACATCCAGTTGCTCTGCATTAGTCTGAGAAGGGAAGTCACTAGAATGAAAATACAAAGAAAATAAATTTCTAAAGGGTTAGCTTTTTGATTAATGGCAAAACGCATGTATGTCAAGAGAGAGCACTATTAACTTATTCCTTATTGAGTGCCTATCTTCTTCTTTCAATAGACAGTAAAAAGCTCTTACCTGCTAAGTTTTGCTTTTGTATAGTGATGATTTAATATAAAGATTCTTCTCAGGTCAGATAAGCTTTCTCCTTGATAACCTATCTAGAGGCCTGAAGGCATGGGTAACGTTATTTCCCACTGAAATAATATGATCATTTTTCCTCTCAAAGTTCTGTGTTGTACCAAAATCTCATTCAGAAGCATTTCAGCTCTAATGGGAAGAGCACTGCATTGAGAAACATAAAATGCCTCCTCCCCTAGAGCATCTCTCTCTCTCTCTAACTATGTAATCTTGTGAAAACCTAATAACTCTTCAGAATCCCAATTTCTCAATGATTGATTAAGTCCATGAACATTTATCAGTGTCCCTAGCGGCTGGGCAATATGCTTTAGTCACTGCCTCAGGGAACTCAATGTCTACTAATGTATGCAGGAGCTGCATGATGCAATAGGAAAGAATGATGTTCTTAACTAAAGTTAGCATTAGAATATATTAATATCCAAGGATTCTTGCAGTATGTATTGTTGAATATAACACTTAAATTTTATCCTAAAACCCTTTCCACAAAATTCTACTGAATTCATGTTAGAAACATTATTTTGCAAAGGAAAAGCATGAGGTAGCTTACTGGGCATAAGAACAGATGAAACAAATGTGCTTCCTTCAACCAGGGAATGGTATTATTATACCAAAATTCCCAAATTGAATGAACTGAAGAACAAACAATACCCATCATCAAAAAGCAAGCTGACAGGAATAAACTAACGTTTATAAAAACGAGAGGTTATGGTTTTACAGGATGAATATATGTGTAGCATAGATTAGAAAAGTATTTATCAAAACTCTACTAATGTATTGTGTATTATTGTTCCAAAACATATTGTCTAGTGGAAATGATCTATTGAAAATGCATAGAAATATGTTAGGCCAGGCATCGCATGTATGTATATTTTCATTGACTGTCATGGTCAGGAGGATGTAGTATTCTGTCAATTTATATTAGAAATTGAATAAAGCATTATACAAAATGTTCTTTTATGAAAAACTCAGATAAATGTAGGTCATGTAATCCAGAAACAAGGAAATTGCATGACATTCTTAGTTCTAAATTACTCATCCCTG
>NW_006922492.1:251170-253420 GCF_000298275.1 Orycteropus afer afer | reverse complement strand
GTGTGGAATTGAATTATCTTATGCTGTGTCATTACTTGTCGGTCCACAACATATACTGTGTAGACCCACACATGTAGTATACTAAAAATATGAATTCCAAAATCATGTTTAATATAATTTGTAACATCCTGGAATAAGCCAGTCAGGCAGAAACGAACATGGAAATATAGGTACAAACTTATTCTTCCTCAAAAACCCAAAGAAAAGAAATCCACTACTAATGAGTCAATTGCAACTCATAGCAACCCTATAGGAGAGAGCAGAATTCCCTGTAGAGTTTCCAAGGCTATACATTTTTATGGAAGCTGACCGCCTCATCTTTCTCCCAAAGCAACTGGAGGTTCAAACTGCCAAACTTGGTTAAAAGCCAAAGGCATTAACCACTCCACTGGAGCTCCCTTCTTCCTCCTAGTTGCCTATATATTCATATCTGATTTTTTCTAATAAAATAAAATATTGCAACAGAATACCCCATTGCCATCAAGTCAGATCCGACTCATAGAGACACTTCCTTGGGTTTCCGAGGTGGTTTCACTACAGAAATAGATTGCCAAACCTTCCTTCCGAGGAGCGGCCGGTGGGTTTGAACCACCAGCCTTCTGGTTAGCAGTCAAATGCCTTAGGCACTGCGCCACCAAAGCTCCTTATCTGTGTACAAATGAATATATGGGTGGATGAATAGGTAGGAAGAGGCTCATATTCTAGTGAGACGAACTTCACATAAAAAGAGCTCTGGTGGCACAATGAATAAGACATTTGCATGCTAATCAGGCCATCAGTTCAAACTCACCAGCTGCTCTTGTGAGAAAAAAGATCGGGCAGTCTGTTTCCGTGAAGATCTACAACCTTGGAAAACCAATGGGGATCAACATGAGTCAGAATTACTCAATGACTGTGAGGTTTTTTTTTTTTTTTTTTGATGATTTTTAATCAAAGAGCCCTGATGGTCCAGTGGTTAAAGTGCCCAGGAGCTATCAAAAGGTCAGAAGTTTGAACCCACTTGGCACTCTGCAGGAGGAAAATGTAGCGATCCCCTTCCATGAAGATTGTTGTTGTTGTTGTTGTTATGTGCCGTCGAGTCGGCCCCGACTCATAGCGACCCCTCCTTGGGTTTCCAAGGCAGTATCACTACGGAAGTAGGATTGCCCAACCTTCCTTCCGAGGAGTGGCTGGTGGGTTTGAACCGCCAGCCTTCTGGTTAGCAGTCAAGTGCTTTAGCCACTATGCTACCAGAGCTCCTTCCATGAAGATTAGAGCCTTGGAAACCCCACAGCGTAGTTCTACTTGCTCTATAGCATTGCTGTGGGTTGGGTTTGATTCAAGGGCAAGGGTTTTTAAGAAATAATCTTTATTTGTTAAAAATTGTTGTTGTTATGTGCCGTCGAGTCGGCCCCGACTCATAGCGACCCCTCCTTGGGTTTCCGAGGCAGTATCACTACGGAAGTAGGATTGCCCAACCTTCCTTCCGAGGAGTGGCTGGTGGGTTTGAACCGCCAGCCTTCTGGTTAGCAGGCAAGTGTCTTAGCCACTATGCTACCAGAGCTCCCTATTTCTATCACCTAATTGCCTATAGAAGGATGCTGTGTTTCTGAGGATACAATTTGAAGTGAGTGAGTTTTACATCCTGTTTTGAAAAATATCTGGGTTTTTTTTTTCAGTTACAACAATAATCTTTAATCATTCATTCATATGCATATTATTGATTCTGTAAACCATTTTTCACACTTTTAGAGTTACACTGAAGAATACAAGAATCTAAATTCCACTTTTCATATCACACAGGTTTCTAAAAACATACTGTTAGAATTTATAAAACTACTATTTATGGAAATTTTTAAAGACTCTACAAGTTGCCAGGTCTACGTAGAGCTCTCGTGGTGCAGTGCTTATGGCATTTGATGGCTAACCAGAAGGTTGATGCTTCATACCCACAAGCTTCTCCAAGGAAGGAAGATGGTTCAATCTACTTCCATAAAGATTTACCCAATGGGGGTTGCTATAAGTTGGAATCAACTTGATGGCAATGGGTTGGTTTTTGTTTTAGGGAGAGAGAGACAGAGAGATTGATTATTGTTTTTGTTAAGGAAGCCCAAACTTGGCAAGAAAATTAGCCACCTTAAGAAATTCAATATTGGGTGACAGTAGAAGTTGAAGTTGTGATTATAATCTTTAGATTTAAAAATAAAGAATGTTTTTATCTCAATACATTGAGGGCTTTCTATGTCCTGGTTATTCTGTTAAAAACAATAA
>NW_006922492.1:235493-249525 GCF_000298275.1 Orycteropus afer afer | reverse complement strand
AAAAAAAAAAAAAAGGAAAAAAAAGGAGAAGAAAGAGCAACATAGAAATAAATATGGGAGATTGGATTTTTATAGAATTATTTTATTCATTTCAAAATGTGTTAACGTGGGCTTCATTAATCAGTAATCTCCTGTCTAACCCTCCCTAAAAAAGGTAAACAAATTACTAAAAAGAAAAGTAAACATTTCTTGATAATTACATTGTATAGTTGTTGTTTTTATGTGTGTCAGTCAGACCCGACTCATAGGACCCCTCCTTGGGTTTCTGAGGCGTTATCACTACGGAAGTAGATTACATACTCTAACAAAATAAATAATTATGTTTGTCTACAAATATATTTTTTAAAAGAAGCTTGATGTGAACATACTGTTGCACCATTAGAATAATGTTATTTTTCTCAAGGATTGTTATTTTTGTAGTTCTTTCACATACAAATAATTTCATTAGTATTTTCCAAATTTTAAGTGAAACCATGAATCTTGCATGGTCAAATCTAAGCACATTAGCATAATATTCAAGGCTACTCACCTCTATCTAGTTGAATTTCTTGTTGGAAAGATCCTGAACTTTGAAGTCAGACAGACTTAAATTGAATATTCATATTTAATAGCAATTGATCTTGAACAAATTTTTTAAGGTTCTTAAATCTCAGAATCCTTATCAATCATATAGAACTATTTAAGTTTTCTGAACAGGATAATCTTGGACAATGAACCTCACACAGTTTTGATGCTTCCTTTAAAATGTTTACTTTGCCTCACAACCACTGTACCTCTTATGGGTTTCAACTCTTACTCTTCGACTTTCACTTTATATCTGAACAATATAAGACTATCAACATTTTTGTGAATGCACTAGATCTATCTATACATATCTGAATTGATTCCACTTTCTTCTTTGGGTGAAATAGCCTTCAGCACTTTATAAACCTTTATTTTTCCCAATTAAGCTTAAATGATTCTCTTTCATTGAAATCTTTCTTGACCATGCAAACATAAATAATCTTTCCCTTCCAATTCTGCTAATAGCATTTGAAAATACAACAATAAATCAAATATGGTTATAAGAGTGGTTTAGTGTCAGTCCTCAACCTCCAGATATAATGGAAGTCTTAAAACATAGTCAGAGTTTTGTTACATTTTTTCTTCACAAACAGAAGAAGAATTTGAAAAACTGAAAAAACATGATTTTTACTAACATCTACAGTCCAAAATTAGCCAAACATACAATCAAGATGTATTGATAATTACTGGTGATTGGAATGCAAATATTGTAAACAAAGTAATAAAAGAGATGATGCTAATGACTATGTGATAGAATTTTACAAAACCAATGACTGCTTTATTGCAAATATCTTTTTTTGACAACATAAACAGCAACTATATATGTGGGCTTTGACAGATGGAATACACAGGAATCAAATCAACTACATCTGTGGAAAGAGGCAATGGAGAAATTAAATATTATCAGTCAGAAAAAGGCCAGGAGATGACTGTGCTACGGACTATCAACTGAAATTTCCAACTGAAGCTGAAGAAAATAAAAACTTGTCCATGAGAATGAATATAAAGCTTTGAGTGTATCCTATTGGAATTTAGAGATCACCTGAAAAGTAGATTTGACACATTGTATAACAATGACCAAGGCCAGATGAGTTGCGGAATGATATTAAGAACATAATACATGTTGTTGTTGTTGTTAGGTTCCATCTTGTGATCTCCGACCTGGTCCTCTGCCAGGTCCTCACCATCCTTGCTATACTTGAGATCATCAATTCAGGTCTATCCATCTCGTTGAGGGCCTTCCCCTTCTTCCTTGACCCTACACTTTACCAAGCATGATATCATTCTACAGGGAATTGTTCCTTCTGACCACATGACCAAAGTAGGTGAGATGAAGTCTGGTCATTCTCTTCCAAGGAGCATTCTGGCTGAACTTCTCCCAGGACAGATTTGTTGGTCCTTTTAGCAGTCCGTGTTACTTTTAACATTCTTCTCCAACACCACAACTCAAAATCATCAACTCTTCTTTGGTCTTCCTTATTCATTGTCCAGCTCTCACATGCATAAGAAGCTATCGAAAATAACATGGATTGGGTTGTTGTTGTTGTTATGTGCCGTCGAGTCGGCCCTGACTCATAGCGACCCCTCCTTGGGTTTCCAAGGCAGTATCACTATGGAAGTAGGATTGCCCAAACTTCCTTCCGAGGAGTGGCTGGTGGGTTTGAACCGCCAGCCATCTGGTTAGCAGGCAAGTGTCTTAGCCACTATGCTACCAGAACTCCCATGGATTGGGTTAGAAATGCATTAGTATTCAGGGAGACATCTTTGTTCTTCATTACTTGGAAGAGGTCCTTTGCAGCAGATCTATGCAAAGCAATATGTCATCTGATGCCTTGACTGCTGCTTCCATTGGTGTTGATTGTAGAGTCAAGTAATATGAAATCCTTGACAAGTTCATTTTTTTTTTCTCCATGCATTGTAAAGCTGTTTATTGGATCACTTGTGATAATGTTTGTTTTCTTTATATTGAGGTATAATCCATCCTTCAGACTGCAGTCTTTAATCTTCATCAGTAAGTGCTTCAAGTCATCCTCACTTTCAGCAAGCAAAGTTGTGTCATCTGCATATCGCAAGTTGTTAGTGAGTCTTCCTTCAATCTTGATGCATGTTCTTCTCCATATAATCCAGCTTCTCAGATTATTTGCTCAGCATAAAAATTGAATAAGTATGCTGAAAAGATATAACTTCTTGATTTTGTATCTTGAATTCATCTGAAAAGATACACTCCCTTCTTGATTTTGAACCATGAAGCATCCTCTTGTTCTGTTCAAAAGACAGCCTCCTTATCTATGTACAGGTTCCTCGTGAGCACAGTCAAGTGGTCTAGAATTCCCATTCTTCTCAATGTTATATACAATGTGTTATGAGCCAAATAATTGAATGCTTTTGCATAGTCAATAAAACATAAGTGAATATATTTCAGATTTTCTTTGTTTTTAGCTAAGATCCATCTGATATCAGCAATGATATCCCTCATTCTACGTCCCCTTCTGAATCCAGCTTGCATTTCTGGAAGCTCTCTGGCAATACTGCTGCAACTTTTTTGAATTATGTTCAGTAAGATTTTAATTGCATGTGATATTAATGATACTGTTAGATGATTTCCACATTCTGTGTGATCAGCTTTCTTTGGAATGGGTACAAATATGGATCTCTTCCAGTCAGTTAGCCAGGTAACTGTCTTCCAAATCTGTTGGCATAACTGAGTGAGTGCCTCTAAGGGGGGATCCATTTGTTGAAATATTTCAATGGGTATTCCATTAATTCCTGGAGCCTTGTTATTTGCCAATTCCTTCAGTGCAGCTTTGACTTCTTCCTTCAATACCATTGGTTTTTGATCATATGTCACCTCCTCAAATGGATGAACATTGAGCAGCTCTTTTTAGTACAGTGACACTGTATATTCCTTCCATCTTCTTCTGATGTTTTTTGCATTATTTGATATTTTGCCCATAAAATCTTCAATATTCCAATTTGAGGCTTAAATTTTTTCTTCAGTTCTTTAAGCTTGAGAAATACCAAGCATGTTCTTCCCTTTTAGTTCTCTAACTGCATGTCTTTGCACATTTTGTTATACTAATTGGTTTTGTCTTTCAAGCTGCTCTTTGAAACCTATTTAGCTCTTTTATCTTGTCATTTCATCCATTTGCTTTAGCTACTCTCCACTCAAGGGCAAGTTTCAGAGTCTCTTCTGACATCATTTTGGTCTTTTCTTTCTTTCTCGTATTTTTAATGAACTCTTGCTTTCTTCATGGAGGATGTTCTTGATGTCATTCCACAATTCCTCTGGTTTTTTGTTATTGGTGTTCAATGTATCAAATCTATTCTTTAGATGGTCTCTAAATTCAGGAGTGATATTTTTAAGGTCAAATTTTGGCTCTCATGGAGTTGTTTTAATTGTCTTCAACTTCAGCTTGAACATACATATGAGCAATTGAGGGTCTGTTCCACAATCACCTCCTGGCCTTGTTTTGGCTGGGAATATTGAGCTTTTCCATGGCTTCTTGTCACAGATGTAATTAATCTGTTTCCTGTGTATTCCATCTGGTTAAGTCCACCTGTGTAGTCATTGCTAATGTTGTTTTTGAAATGAATAAGTTGTTGGTCTTGTAAAATTTTATCATGCTATCTCCAGTGTTATTTCTATCTCCAAGGCCATACTTTCCAGCTACCAATAACTCTTCTTTTTTGCATTCCAGTCACCAGTGATAATCAACACATCTAGACTGCATGTTCGATCGATTTCAGACTGTAGAATTTAGTAAAATCCAATATCTTCCTCTGTGGCTTTGGTGGTTGGTGAGCAAATATAGATAATAGTAGTATTAACTGGTCTTCCTTGTAGCCATATGGATATTATCTTATCACTGACATCATTGTACTTCAGAACAGATCTTGACATAGTCTTTGTGATAATGAATGTCACACCATTCCTCTTCAATTTGTTATTCCCGGAGTAGTAGATCGTATGGTTGTCTGATTCAAAATGGCCAAAACCAGCCCACTTCAGCTCACTAATATGTAGGATATCTATCTTTATGTGTTCCCTTTCATTTTTGACAACTTGCAATTTTCCCAAATTCATACTTCATACATTCCATGATCCAATTATTAGTAAATGTTTGCATCTACTTCTGCTCATTTTGTGTTGTGCCACATCAGCCAATGGAGGTGCCAAAAGCTTTACTCTATCCATATCATTAAGGTTGTTTCTACTCTAAGGAGTCAGCTCTTCTCCAGTCAAATTTTGAGTGCCTTTTGGTCTGATGGGCTCATCTTCTGGCACTATGTCAGTCAATGTTTCAGGGCTGTTCATAAAGTTTTTCAGTATATCAGACAGTGTTTCACTGCTATTCATAAAGTTTTCACTGGCCAATTCTTTGAGATCTTTTCCTTCTTCCAAGTCTGTCTAAGCCCAAAAGTGCCACCAAACCCTCTCCACCATGGGTAACCCTATGTGCATTTTAGAACATGGTGGCATAGCCTCCAGCCTCAAAGCTTTGTGTAAGCCACCACAGGATGCAAACTGACAGACAAGATTGTCCTCCTTAGCTGTTTCTAATCCCTCTGTACCTGCCTACCTCAGACCCCAGCCTTATTATAGAGCCACACCTAAGCAAAAATCAGCCTCCAAGTCCCAGGCCTACCTACCTCAGGTCCCAGCCTTAATAAAGAGCCACACTCATGTGAAAAGAGACCTCTAAGCCTGAGGCCTGCATATCTCAGGCCCAAGCTTTAATATAGAGCCAACCCCAAGTGAAAAGCATCCTCTAAGCCCTAGGCCTGCCTACCTCAAGCACTGGCCTTAGTATAGAGTAACGCCCAAGTGAGAAGTGGCCTCCAACCCCTGGCGTTGGAGAAAAGCAAAAGGCCATCAAAAAGACAGGAAAGGAAGAAAAGACCAAATGGATGATAGAAGAGACTCTGAAACTTGCTCCTAAACAGAGAGTAGCTAAAGTGAATGAAGGAAGTGATGAAATAAAATTGCTGAATAGGATAAGGAAGACAAAGACATGTATTATAAAGAAATGTGCAAAGACTTGGAGTTAGAAAACCAAAAGGGAAGAACATGTTTGGCATATCTCAAACTTAAAGAAGTGGAGAAAAAAAAAGCAAACCTCAAGTTACAGTGTTGAAAGCTTCTATAGGTAAAATATTGAACAAGTGGGAAGCATTAGAAAAATATGGAAGAAATACACAGTATCTGTACCAAAAAGAACTGGTCAATCGGACAATGTTTCATGGCTCTTCATAAAGTTTTCCAGTAATACATCACAAAGTGCTTCACTGCTATTCATAAGGTTTTCAGCAACCAGTTTCTTCCGAAGTAGATGGCCCCATCCTTCTTCCCAGTCTGTCTTCATCTGTAAGCTCTGATGAAACCTATCCACCATGGGTGACCCTGCTAATATATGAAATAGCTGTGGTGTAGCCTCAAGCCTCACAGCAATACACGAGTCACCACAGCACGACAAACTGACAGATGAGTGGTAGGGATTTGCCTAGTCAAATAAAAAAGTTCAAAGGTCACTTAAGGGCATCTATATGGTTCAGATTTTATGAAAGTTTAATATTATGAAATCCTATACTATTTTATATTTACTATCAACCACTGTTTACAGTTTTAAATCAATGTTCAACATCAATTAGTTTATAAAATATAACCAGAACAATTATATTCATGTTGGTTTGACAGTTTTTTGTTATATATAATTTTTCATATGATTATTACATTGTTGTTGTTGTTATGTATTGTTGAGTCATCTCTGACTCATAGCAACCTTATGTATAACATAACAAAATGTTGCCTGGTCATGTGTCAGTCTCACAATCCCTACCATAGCTGAGCTCATCACTGCAGCCACCATGTTGATCCACGTTGTTGAGGGCCTTCCCCTCTTTAGTTGATCCTGTACTTTACCAAGCATACATCCTTCTCCAGAGAATAGTCCCTTTGGACAATGTGACCAAAATAAGTGTGATGAAGTAGGGCCATCCTTATTTTCAAGAACAATTCCAGCTGCACTTCTTCCAGGACAGATTGGTTAGCTCAATTACCAGTCTATTTTCAGCATTCTTCCCCAACACCACAATCAAAAGCATCAACTCTTCTTCTGTCTTACTTATTCATTGTCCAGCTCTCACATGCATATGAGGTGATTGAAAATATACTTGAGTTAGGTGCACCTTACTCTTCAAGAAGATATTTTTGCCTTTCAGTTCTTGAAAGCAGTCATTTGCAGCAGATTTGCCCAATGCAATGGTCTTTTGATGATTGCTGCTTCCATTGGTGTTGATTGTAGAACTAAGTAATATGAAGTCTTTGACAACTTCAATCTTTTCTCCATCTATCGTGATGGTGCTTATTGGTCCAGTTGTGAGGATATTTGTTTTCTTTTTATCATGTTGTAATCCATACCGTAGACTATTGTTTTTAATCTTTATCAGTAAGTGCTCCAAGTCATCCTCACTTCCAACAAGCAAAGTTGTATCATCTGTGTATCACAGGTTGTTAATAAGCCTTCCTACAATCCTGATGCCATTTTCCACTTCATATAGAACAGCTTCTTGGAGTATTTGCTAAGCACACAAGTTGAGTAAGTATGGTGAAAGGATATAACCCTTACGCATTACCTTCTTGATTTCAAACCATGCAGCATCCCCTTGTTCTGTTCAAATGACAGCCTCTTCATCTATACACAGGTTCCTCATGAGTACAATTAAGCATTCTGGAATTCCCATTCTTCTCAATGTTATCTATAATTTGTTATGATCCACATAACTGAACGCTTTTGCATAGTCAATAAAACACAAACATCTTTCTGGTATTTTATGCTTTCAGCCAAGATCCATCTGACATCACCTATGATATCCCTCACTCCTTGTCCCCTTCTGAATTCAGCTTGCATTTCTGGAAATTTTCTGTCAATATACTGCTGCAACCATTTTTGAATTATCTTCAGTAAGATTCTACTTGTATGTGATATCAGTGATATTGTTTGATAATTTCCACATTCTCTCGGATCTTCTTTCTCTGGAATGAGTACAAATATGGAACTTTTCCAGTCAGTTTGCCGGGTAGCTGTCTTCCAAATTTCTTGACAAAGCTGAGTAAGTGCCTCTGATGCAGCATCCATTTGTTGAAACATCTCAGTGAGTATTGTGTCAATTCCCAGAGCCTTGTTTTTCAGCAATTCCTTTAGTGCAGCTTTGACTTCTTCCTTCAGTACCATTAATTCTTGATCACATGTCACCTTCTGAAATGAATGATCATATACCAACTACTTTTGGCATGGTGACTCTGTGTATTCCATCCATCTTCTTTTGATATTCCCTGCATAATTCAACATGCTGCCATGGAATCTTTCAATATTGCAATTTGAGGCTTATATTTTTTCCTCAGTTCTGTCAACTTCAGAAATGCTAAGTGTTTTCTTTTCTTTGGTTTTGTAGCTCCAACTCTTGGAACATTTCATTATAATAATTGACTCTCTTCTTGAGCTTCTCTTTGAAATCTTCTGTTCAGCTCTTTTATCCTGTGAATTCTCCCATTTGCTTTTGCTAGTCCCCATTCAAAGGCAAGTTTTAGAGTCGTGTGACATCCACTTTGTTTTTTTCTTCCTTTCCTGTCTTTTTAATGACCTCTTGCTTTCTACATGGATGATGTTCTTGATGTCACCCCACAATTCTTCTAGTTTTCAGTAGTTGGTGTTCAATGCATCAAATCTATTCTTTAGATGGTCCCTAAATTTAGGAGGGATATATTTGAGGTCACATTTTGGCTTTCATGGACTTGTTTTAATTGTCTTCAGCTTCAACTTGAACTTGCATATGAGCAGTTGGTGATCTATTCCACAGTCAGCTCCTGGCTTTATTTTGGCTGAAGATATTGAGCTTCTTTCTTCATTGCCTGTTGCTACAGATGTAGTCAATCTGATTGCTGTGTACTCCATCTGGTGAAGTCTATGTGTATAACCACCGTTTGTGTTGTTAAAAAAAAGAATTTGCAATGAATAAGTCGTTGATCTTGCAAAATTCTATCATTTGCTCTCCAGTGTCATTACTATCACCAAGACCATATTTTCCAACTACCAGTGATTCTTCTTTATTTCCAATTTTTATATTCTAATCACCAGTGAAAATTAACACATCTTGATTGCATGTTGGTTCTATTTCATTCTGCAAAAGTTGGTAAAAATCTTCGATTTCTTCATCTTTGGCTTTGCTATTTGATACATTAATTTGAAGAATAGTAATATTAACTGTCCTTCTTTGTAGATGTATGAATATTATCCTGTCACTGACAGCATTGTAATTCAGGATAGATCTTGAAACATTCTTTGTGATGATGAATTCCACAGCATTCCTCCTCAAATTATCATTCCCAGCATAGCAAATCATACGGTTGTCTGACTCAAAATGGCCAAAAGCAGTCCATTTCAGCTCAATAATGATGAAGATATCAATCTTTATGTGTTCCATTTCATTTTTGACAACTTTCAATTTTCCTAAATTCATACTTCTTACATTCAATGTTCCGATGGATTAATGGATATTTACAGCTGTTTCTTCTTATCTTGAGTTTGATTATATCACATCAGCAAAAGGAGGTCATGAAAGCTTTACTCCATCCACATCATTAAGGTCGGCTTTATTCTGAGGAGGCAGCTCTTTCCTAGTCATATTTTGAATGCCTTCTAACCTGAGAGGCTCATATTCTGGCACTATATCAGACAACATTTCAGGGCTATTTTTCAGTAATATATCAGTGTTTCATCACTCTTCATATGGTTTTCACTGGCCAATTCTTTGTAAAGTGGATGTCCTCTTCCTTCTTCCAAGTCTGTCTTAGTCTGCAGGCTCCACTGAAACCTACCCACCAAGGGTAACCCTGTTGGCACTTGAAACACCAGTAGCATAGCCTCCAGCCTTGAAGCAACACACAAGCCACCACAGGATGATGAACTGACAGACAAGTTCATCTCCCTTAGCTGTTCCAAACTGCTCTACTCCTGCTTCCTGGCCTTCCCTACCAGTCCTGGCCCTCCAAAAAACCATCTGCCACCACTTCCCCATTATAACATTGTTTTTGTTGTTGTTAGGTCCAATAAAGTTGTCTTCAACTCATAACAACCCTATGCACAACAGAACAAAAAACCACCCAGCCCTATGCCAGCTCCATGATCCCTGCTATACTTGAACCCATCACCACAGCCACTGTGTCAATCCATCTCATTGAGAGCCTCCCCCTCTTTCGTCAACCCTCCAACTTACCAAGCTTGACATCCTTCTCCAGGGAATGGTCCCTTCTGATAACATAACCAAAGTAGTTGAGACGAAGTCTGCCCATTCTCACTTTCAAGGAGCTTTCCAGCTGCACTTCCTCCAGAAAAGATTTGTTAGTTCTTTTAGGCCTCCATGATACTTTCAGCATTTTCACCAGCACCACAACTCAAAAGCATCAATTCTTCTTCAGTCTTCCTTCTTCATTGTCCAGCTCTCACATACATATGAGGAGATTGAAAATATCATGGCTTGGGTCAGGCACACCCTTGTCCTCAAGGAGATATCTTTTCTCTTCAGCACTTGAAAGAGGTCTTTTACAGCCTGCTTGTCCAGTGCTATAAGTTGTCTGATGTCCTGACAGCTACTTGCATTGGCATCAATTGTAGAATCAAACAATGCCAAGTCTTTGACAACTTCAATCTTTTCTCCATTTATCGTGATAATACCTTTAGGTCCAATTGTAAGGAGCTTTGTTTTCTTTATATTGAGGTGTAATCCATACTACAGAGTGTATTCTTCAATCTTTGACAGTAAGTGCTTCAAGTCATCCTCACTTTCAGCAAGCAAAGTTGTGTCATCAGAGTATCACAGGTTGTTAATCATCCTTCATCCAATTTTGATGCCACGTTCTTCTTCATGTAGTCCATCTTCTCTGATTATTTATGCAGCATATAGATTGAATAAATATGGTGAAAAGATACAACCCTGATGCACTCCCTTCTTGATTTTAAACCATGTAGTGCCCCCTTCTTCTGTTTGAATGACAGCTGCTGGTTCTCTGTACAGGTTCCTCATGAGAACAATTAAGTGTACTGGAATTCCATTCTTCTTAATGGTATCCGTTATTTGTTATGATCCACACAATTAAATCCTTTTGCATAGTTAATAAAGCACAGGAAAACATCTTTCTGGTGTTCTTTGCCTTGAGCCAAGATCCATCTGACAACAGCTATGATATCCTTTCTTCCACATCCTCTTCTGAATCCAGCTTGCACCTCTGGAAGTTCTCTGTCAGTATACTGCTGCAACCATTTTTTTAAATGATCTTCAGTAAGATCTTACTTGCTTGCAATATTAATGATATTGTTTGATAATTTCCACATTCTGTGGACTCACATATCTTTGGAATGGGTACAAATTTGGATCTCTTCCAGTCAGTTGGCAAGGTAGCTCTCTTCCATATCTCTTGGCATAACCGAGTCAGTGTCTCCAGGGGGGCATCCATTTTTTGAAACTTCTCAGTGGGTATTCCGTCATCCTTGAGCCTTGTTCTTTTCCTTCAGTACAGCTTTGACTTCTTCCTTCAGTATAATTGGTCTTGATCATATGCCACCTCCTGAAATGAATGAAGATCTACCAGTTCTTTTTGGTACAGTGACTCTGTGTATTCCTATCATCTACTTTTGATGCTTCCTGAATCATTCAATATTTTGCCCATTGTTGTTGTTGTTGTTATGTGCCGTCAATCAGACCTGACTCATAGTGACCATTCCTTGGGTTTCTGAGGCAGTATCACTACAGAAGAAGATTTCCCCATCTTCCTTCCAATGAGTGGGTGATGGGTTTGAACCACCAGCCTTCTGGTTAGCAGTCAAGTGCCTTAGGCACTACACCACCAAGCTCCTATTTTGCCCATAGAAACTTTCAATATTGCAACTCGAGGCTTAAATTTTTTCATCAGCTCATTCAGCTTAAGAAATGCTGAGCATGTTCTTCCCTTTTGGTTTTCTAACTCCAAATATTTGCAGCACATTTCATGATAGTAATTTGAGCTGCTCTTTGAAATCTTCTTTTCAGCTCTTTTACTTTGTCATTTCTTCCATTTACTTTGGGTACTTTCTGATCAAGGGCAAGCTTCAGAGTCTCTTCTGTCATCCATTTTGGTTTTTTTTCTTTTTTCCTCATCTTTTTAATGACCTCTTGCTCTCATCATGAATGATGTTCTTGATGCCATCTCACAGTTCTTCTGGTTTCTGGGCATTGGTGCTCAATGCATCAAATCTATTCTTTAGATGGTCTCTAAATTCAGGAAGGATATATTCAAGATCACATGTTGGCTCTTGTGGACTTGTTTTAATTGTCTTTAACTTCAAGATGAACTTGAATATGAGCAGTTGATTGTCTGTTCCACAATCAACTCCTGGCCTGGTTTTGGCTGAAAATATTGAGTGTTCCATAGCCTCTTGCCATGGATGTAGTCAATCTGATTCCTCTGTATTCCATCTGGTGAAGTCCACATGTATAGCTACCATTTGTGTCTTTGAAAAAATGGTATTTGCAATGAATAAGTCATTGGTCTTGCAAAAATCTATCATGTAATCTCCAGCATAATTTCTGTCACCAAGGCCAAATTTTCCAACCACCAGTGATTCTTCTTTGTTTCCAATTTTTGCATTCCACTCACCAGTGATAGTTAACACATCTTGATTACATGTTTGGTCAATTTCAGACTGCAGAAGTTGATAAAAATCTTCAATTTCCTCAACTTTGTCTTTGGTAGTTGATACATAAATTTGAACAATAGTCATATTAACTGGTCTTCCTTGTAGACTTTCAAATATTATCCTATCACTGACAGCACTGCATCAGGACAGATCTTGAAATATCCTTTGTGATAATGAATGTCATGCCATTTCTCTTCAAATTGTCATTCTAGGCATAGTAGATCATATGGTTGTCTGATTCAAAATGTGCAAAACCAGTCCACTTCAACTCACTAATGCATATAGTATCAATCTTTATACATTCCATTTCATTTTTGACTATTTCCAATATTTCTAGATTAATACTTAGTACATTCCATGTTCTGGTTATTAATTGATGTTCACTCCTGTTTCTCCTCAATTTGAGTCATGTCATGTCAGCATATGGAGGTCTCAAAAGCTTTATTTTATCCTTATAAGTAAGGTTGGTTCTGCTCTGATGATGCCACTCTTTCCCAGTTGTACTTTAAGAGCCTTCCAATCTAAATGGCTCCACCTCCTACACTGTATCAGACATTGTTTCTGGGCTGTTCATGGAGTTGCCTAATATTGTAATGAACAGCGTTTCTCTGCTATTCATAAGGTTTTCCTTGAGCAATATTTTGAGGAGTGGCTGGCCTCCTCCTTCTTCCTGGTCTGTCTCAGTATGCAAACCAAGCCAAAACCTGTGCATCATGTGCAACCCACTAGTGTTTGAAACACTGGTAGCACAGCCTCAAGCCTCACAGCACATGCAACCACAACTGACAGACAAGTTTGTCTCCCTTAGTTGTTTAAAGCCTCTCCACCCTCCCCTTACCTGGATTCCTCTGCCACTTGCTCGCTCTCTCCTGGGCACCTTGGCTTTCCTTTCCTTTCCCCACAGCTTTTCCTGTTACTCAGGGGTTGGATCCTGGGTCTCTCACCTTACCTGGATGTCTCTGCCACTTGCTCACTCTCTCCTGGGCACCTTGGCTTTCCTTTCCTTTCCCCACAGCTTTTCCTGTTACTCAGGGGTTGGATCCTGGGTCTCTCACCTTACCTGGATGTCTCTGCCACTTGCTCACTCTCTCCTGGACACCCTGGGTTTATTATAATATTACATATGAAAATAAAGTTTGCTTTTTAATTTTTGGTTGCCGTTGTTGCTCTTAAGTGCTTTTTTTTTGGGGGGGGGCAGGGTTCTGACACATAGCAACTTTCCATACAACAGAATGAAACCTTGTTCAGTCTTGCACCATCCTTACAATTTTTGCCCTATAAGTCTATTATGATAGCCACTGTGTCAGTCCATCTTGTTGAGGGTCTTCTTCTTTTTTGCTGACCCTCTAAATTACCAAGTATCAAGTCATTGTCCAGGAGCTAGAGTCCCTGGTGTCTCCTGATAACATGTCCAAAGTATATGAGATGAAGTCTAGTCTTCCTCCTTCTTCCTCCTTGCTAGGGAGCATTTTGGCTATACATTTTTCAATATAGAATTGTTCATTCTTCTGGCAGTTCATGATATGTTAAACATTCTTTGCCAATACCATCATTCAATGCATCAATTGTTCTTCAGTTTCCCTTATTCATTGTCCAGCTTTTGCACAAATATGAGACATTTGAACATACCATGGCTTGGTTGAGATACACTTTAGTCTTGCAAATAACATCTTTCTTTTATCATTTTTTTAATATTGTTTTTTATTTTGTTTTATATATAACTATCTGGTACCATAAAT
>NW_006922492.1:209307-219783 GCF_000298275.1 Orycteropus afer afer | reverse complement strand
GCCTGCTACTCTGTGCTACGCCCGTGCTTACCTTGCTCCCGGAGACCCGGTCCCTCTCGGGAGGGTAACAAGGGAAGTGTTCAGCGCAGATCAGTGAGTAAGCACAAGAACGCCCGTGCTTACCTCGCTCCTGGTTACTAAGCACAAGTACAGGTCTTACAAAAGCCACGTGCTTTGAATATGCTTCTATGCAGTCATTTTAATATTATTATATCTGTTGCAAAAAGAATAAAAGTATTATTTTTTTAAAGTTGTTTCTTCTTGACCTTTAAAAAATATGTTTAAGTGTTTGTACTTTGATTTTGCTTTATGAATTACAGATAACAGACTTGTATCTCACTTTTGTGAGTTAGAATTAAAGTTAAAAAAAATTTGCCTTGAGGTGCCTTTTATAGGTTTGCTTCTAAGTGAACTTACATCTACCAACCTTATGATCTTTCTTAGAAATAAGATTCTTTCAATTTAACCATACAGAAACAAAGGAAAGAAGGTCATGCCTAAATTTGTCCTATTTCTACCCTAAAACTCTCCATTTAATGTGTTAATTGCTTCTCCCACTCTTCTTGATAAATAATTGAAAGACAAACTTATATGGATGTAGAGAACCTTGGCTATTTCTTAACAACCATTCCTAAGACAAGTGTAAGTGACTTTGCTCCAATTATGTATGTGGCCTCAGTTTGTGTATGCGTGTGTACATTCATGTGTCCATGGTGTAGAGGTGATTATGATTATTTTTGTAGTTTTTGGAAGGTCTTAACAGTAAAAAAAAAAAAGAAAAGAAAAGAAAGAAAGGAAAAAGAAAAAGAAAAGAAAGTTATTCTAAACTGTTTTAGAGATTAGATTAATCATTATAGACAGTAGTTTTTGATACCTTCTTCATGGTACCTATATATGAACAAATTATAGGCAAGTAAAAATTGCAACTAGGTAAAGCTCTGAAGAAAATATTGTTATTTTTAATTACATTACCTTTTACCTTTTCTTCCCTTCCAAACAAGGCAACTAAATGAAGTTATCATCAACTTAATAGAGATTAATGTATCTATTTTCCATCCAGACTTATTATAAAAGCAGATACATGAAAAAAATGTGATTTTTCATTGCATTTCCCACAGCAATTTGGAAGAACCAGAAAGTATTCTTTACATTAATACACTGATATTGGAAGAATAATAGGAAAATAAATGGGTGGAAGTCTGTCTTCAAAAAACATGAAAGTCTGCACCCAGTCTAAATGATTTACATATCTCAATATTTGCTTGCTTCATGAAAAAATGTTTGTTAAATATGATAGATTGATATTATTAGAGCAGCATAAGATGATGTTCAATATGGGTTTAAATTAATATAACTTTTTAAAAATGTTCTGTAAGTTATTCATTAAAATTTTTATAGTAAGAGATTTATCAGGAAGTTTAGGATCAAGAATACTGTTTTTTTTTTTTTTCTTTCTTTCTTACAAAATCATTACCTCTTTATATGAA
Organism: Orycteropus afer afer; assembly: GCF_000298275.1. Taxonomy (NCBI): domain Eukaryota; kingdom Metazoa; phylum Chordata; class Mammalia; order Tubulidentata; family Orycteropodidae; genus Orycteropus; species Orycteropus afer. The sequence continues at coordinate 218,296 of NW_006922492.1, read as the reverse complement.
AATATATATTTATTGTCTCATATGTATTTGTCACTGGACTGACATCAGAAAATGTAGAAGTATTCAAGAGAAGAAAAATACATGTTATAGTATGTATGATTAAAACAAAAGTCTTACTTTTGAAGTAGCATTATTTTCTAATATTATAAACTTGTTTGAATCAAAAGATACATTTTCAAAATTTTCACAAATATTATAGGGTATAATTAATTTATTATTTTAAGTAATAGAATGTTTTGTAAAACTCATTTCTCATTCAAAAGAAATTTTATGTTTAGCAGTACAGCTATACTTCTACTCTATTGTACCAGAGTGGTTAATTGTGTCTGTGTGTGTGTGAGAGAAAGAGAGACAGAAAGAGAGGGAGAAAGGAAAAGAAAGGGCAAAATTGAATTGAGGAGGTGAAATTCTATTGCTGAAAGAATTTATAGTTTATATTTTAAAAATCCCAGTTTTACTGGTTCAAGAAATTTTAATTTCTGAGTATGAATTTATTCAAAGAAGAAATTAAAGCATTATTAAAACAAATGTGTTTTGAATAATAACCTTGATTTAATTTTGAAGTTTTAAAAAAATCCAGTATACTTTTAAATGAATAAGCTTTCAACTTTCATATAAATGTCAAATTAAAAATTTGTTTTTAATATTTAATTTTGAGAAGTTGATTTCTGTTCTAACACTGTATTTTTCAAACATTATTACAATAATTCAGATATCACTACCTGAATCTATTTAATAGTGATTTTAGAATTAAGTGGTGTTTTGAAATAAAATCAAAGTAACTAACATTTTTGTGACTTAACATAAATAATGCTTAACCAAAATTATAGGGTTTTTTTTTTCTAGCTACATTATGCATTGAGAAGTCTTATTACTCGTACTTAATTATAAATTGTATTTTTTTTTTTTTACTATTATCAGTGCAATTCAATTTATGTCTCACAAATCAGATGTTTAGCCTGACAAAGAGAAAGAATACTTGACAAGGACTGTCACATAGATATGCCATTAAATGAGACATTCTGTAATTCAACCTTGATGAAGGACTTTATGTGAAATTCATAACCTCCATTTGAGTCAAGCACTTGTATACTCATTTATCAAATAAGCACCACCTTGAGCAGTCTATTTTTTACAGCAATGATCTCTATTCTCATCACTTTAATAATGGTGATAGAAAATACCTTCCAAATACTTGAAAACATTTTATCCTCCGTGACATTTACACAAGTTCACTATTGAACAGTTGCTAAGTAGACTGGGAGATGGAGTTATATCGGAAACTAAAATAGTGGAATCTAGGATCAGATTTTCATGAAATTTAATCAAATGCAATCACAGCAGCACCATCTTTTGGTGACTTTTTTTCCCATTGTAAATTATAAATAATGATTGCTTGTGTTAAACTATACCACAGTTTGAATTAAGGTCCAAGTGTTAAATATATTGATTATTGTCTAAACGTGTCTATAACCATAAAGCAGATATCTTTTTTAATCTAGGTAAGACCTTCAATTTTATGTTCTGGAAATACTCTGTATGTATTCCTGTTATGGAACTCCCCATTTCAACATGGATTTTAGCACAAGAGTTTTGTTTTGTTTAGTTTTTCCTAATTATGCCATTTGTTTACTACTCTATTTTTTAAAAAATGGTAGATAATTTCATTTCATAACCAAAATAAGAATTTTTCTTTAAAAAAAAAAAGAAATAAAGAAGAAGAAAACTTTTTTTATTTCTTTTCTGGATTAAAATTATTTATCAGAATCTTAAGTCTGTTGCATCAGGAAAATATCCTGACCAGAAAGAAAGGAAGTAGACGTCTACAACTTTTGTTAACATGGGGAGAAAGTATCTTACTTGTCAGAACATAGTTAAACTAACATATGAGACAGGAATATTTCTTGAATCTGAAAATATGATAAGTTATAGTACAAATAAATGCCAAGTCAAGTTTCATAACAACTCTGTAAGACAGAGAACTGCCTCATAGTGTTTCCAAGTCTATTAACCTTTTAGGAACGTATATTGGCACACCTTTCTCCCATGGAGTGGCTGGTGGGTTTGATCTATTTACCTTTCATTTTACAGCCGAATGCTTAACAACTGTGCCACATGGCTGCTAATTATAGTACAAACATTGTTAATTATTAAGGAAGACAATGCCAACTGCATAATCATATACATAGAAATTTCTGGACTCCTTGAAGCAGAGAAAATGGAACAAACACATTCTCAGGCAAAGAAGGAAGTAAGAAAATTATTTCAATGAAATTGTATAAGAAAACTCCAAAATGGTGTCTAATAACCATAGACAATGGTTTTAGAGTGGATCCCCTAAAACTGTTTTCACAATTCATTATATACTGAAGGTTTAATTAAATTACCACAGGTTGATTGTATCAACCTGCATATTCCACACTTATTTATAGATATTTCTTGCAAACAAAAATTCCTACCTTTGCTTGGGAGATTGAAAATCCTTTAAAATAATAACATTTCATTTCCTAATTATAAAGTAAAAAGCCTACATATAAATTACCTCATAATGCTTTAGAAATTTTGTTGAAGTATAATCAGGGAGGGAGGACAGACAACAGTTTTCAGATTATTTCCTCTTTTGATAAGAGAAAAAGAAATCAATGGAATTGAAAGTAGAGGCTAAATTCAAAAGGCCTTGTTTAGTTGAATGGCCGGAATAACAAATATTCTGAATGTAATATTATTTTCCAGTTACTGCAAATGTAGGCAGCTATACTTGAGATAACTTCTGAAGGGTTTATTCATGTATATTTATGAGCACACAGATCACTGTTCCCTGAGGAACACTCCTCATGAAAGTTCTGTAATAACATACAATTTTCATAAATAAAAGGGGGGGGGAAATACCCACCACACCCATTCTCTCCCCAAGAACTACTATTTCAGAATTTGTTTTTGTGCAGGACACAAATGCATGAACTTAATAAGGCTTTTGTCTTATGACAATATTTTTTTTTGGTTTGTGGTAGTTAGGGTTATGTGTCAACTTGCCTGGGCTTGGTTTTATGATTGTTCTGATTACCTTGTACCACTATGACAAGAAATATACCACAAATGGGATGGCCTTAACAATTCTTAACAATTGTATTCTTACAATTTTGAGGCTTTAGGTCCAAGTTCAAGTGCCAGGCTCTAGGGGCTCTGCTCCTGCCGTCTGTCATGCCATATACCAGGGCCTCTCTGCCGATGCACTCCACTGCTGCTTCCACCTTTTAGGCATCTGTTAGAGCAGCACCCTACTCTCCCTGTACCAAATTCTGTTCTGGTTACCTAGTGCCACTCTGACAAGAGTATACCACAAATGAGATGGCCTTAACAAACAGGAGTTTATTCTCTCATAGTTTGGAGGCTTTGAGTCCAAGTTCAAAGTGCCAGGATGTAGGGGCTGGGTGAAAACCCCTCAACCTTGGGGTCCAGCTCTGAGTCCTGCTCCCGGCCCACTGGAGCTACAGACATTTCTTCACTCAGACAGCTGCTGACTGCTGAAGCTGAGAAGCCCCAAGTTGACAAGTAAAAAGGCACAGTCCTGATGTTACCAAACCACAGGGCAGGCCATTAAGTTAAGTCCATTGTTAAGTCCCAAGGTCGGCAGAGCATAGTAGGCTGCTGAGCAATGACATGGCTACATGCAGGGTCCAAGCATGCCATAGGCCTGAGACCATTCCCAAGGCTTCTCCTTATATATGGGAAGCAGACCATATCTCAAAGGCAGCTACTCAGATGCTTGTGGTAGATCCCACCATGCAGTTGATTGCCAGTCTTATCGTGGGGAATAACTACCACCAGCTGCACGACATTGCTGTGGATACATACAAGGCAACTCCTAGTACATGAGAGATATCCAATAAATGTTTATTGATTGAATAGTGTAACTGTACCATTTTATTTCTCCTGAGTTGCTCTCACACCCTAATATCACAAACAATTTGATATTGTTTTAAATTTTGAAATAACAATCCACTTAAAAATCCCTAATTACTCTACTGGCTTACCAGAAAAATTCCATCTTCATTCTGATGACTCCTAAAGCATTATTTCACAATTTGATCAATTTTCTAAAGATAAAACTGACATATCCAATTTCTTACCTGATGTCCAGCCTGTGGGCGAACGGTATCTCCTAGTTGAAAGAAACACACAGATCAGTGCATGTTGCAAGTATTCTCATACACAACTTAATGTCTCAGTGTCCCATGCTTGTCTACCATAACAGTTTTATAAAAGCATTCCTTTTTTCTAAAAACACATCTCTAGTTAAATCATCTCAGTATTTTCAGATCTAAAATGTATTCACTTCTCTTTTACAAGAAGGACAACAGACAATTTTAAGATAAGTCAGTCTGAAGGAAAGAAAAGATATTGATAAATGTTCTCTCTTATGAGATTTATAGTTAAAAGGAGAATTAAGTGGGATTAAAGATTGGCCAACTTTAAATGAGTTATTGACTCTTAGTTAAGAAAACATTAATAATAACAAGTATGATATCTCTTTCTGGGCCAATGGAGGGCACAATCTTAAGCTCCGGCCTCATCTTTTAATCACACAAATTGTCTTCTCTTTATAAATTCTTCCTCTATTCAATTTTTAGGGTGATCAATGGAATAGCAGGAAACAATTTTAATATTGAGTCCTTCATTCAGGAGTGAGATTAAACAGCTCCAGGCTCCCTCCTGATGCAATTTCTAGGATTTCCAGAATTAAATATGTCTGAAAAAGAATCAGGCACACTAGTTTGTTGTTGTTGTTGTTGTTTTAACCAAACACTTCTTCATGAAATAAAATTTCCTGAAATGATATTTTTATCAAAAATACACAATATACTTGACTTAGTAACTAAGTCAGAGTCATATACTATATTTGATCAACTTCAGGTTAGATATAGATGGACATATTTATTTTGAATTGAGCACAAATATTCACTGTTACAGGTATGTCATCATAAACTTATTTTGTGATCATTTATGCAATTGCTGAAAACAATCAGAGTGCTTTTAATTTTATTATAAATGTCTCTAAGCATTTAGCAATCATTTATCTGGAAATTAATCCTTCTTCTTGAAAGAATCAATATAATGTAAGGAGGCATTCTATCTTTATAACCTATGTATTGTGGCTCCAACTGCTTTGCATAATTGTTCTTCCCCAAATAAGTTAAAATTCTTTCTGGTGTTCAACATGTCTTAATAATAAATGTTTTTGTTGTTGTTATGTGCCATCGAGTCAGATCCAACTCATAGCGACCCCTCCTTGGGTTTCCAAGGCAGTATCACTACAGAAGTAGATTGCCCAACCTTCCTTCCAAGGAGTGGCTGGTGGGTTTGAACCGCCAGCTTTCTGGTTAGCAGTCAAGTGCCTTAGGCACTATGCTACCAGAGCTCAAATAAAATTTGTATGTTGTTGTTTTTATGTGTCATGGAGTCGGACTCGACTCATAGCAGCCTCTCCTTGGGTTTCTGAGGCAGTATCACTACAGAAGTAGATTGTCCAACCTTCCTTCCAAGGAATGGTTGGAAGGTTTGAACCACCAGCCTTCTGGTTAGAAGTCAAGTGCCTTAGGCACTATGCTACCAGAGCTTGAAAATTTGATAGGAAATCAAATATTTCCAAATATTTAATCTTTGAGTAACTTGTTCTCTCTCTCATAAATGAGTAAATATGCTTCAACCAATCTTTATTTTCAAAATTCTAAATAAAACCATTGTGAATGAATACATTTTACCAAGCATCCTATGTAATAATCCCAAACTGTCATTCCCTATAATCTAGAGGCAATTTCCATATGCTACATGGTGATTATGTTCTTTTAGGCTAATTGGTAAGTATACCTAAATTGGCGTGCTCAGCAATGTTACTTACTCTTGAGGAAAACATTACCTGTAATTTTCCTGGATAACTTTTTTTATTTTTTTCACTCAGATATTTTGTACTTAATTTACATCACACACCAGAAGGGTTTGGCCTCTTTAATAACATTCTTTAACAAGATACTTGAAATTCTTAGTAATGTTAACATCAAGTGCTTGTATTAACAGTCACCAGTTTGGAAATTATTCTTCTTTCTTCTTGATTCCACTGATCCAATTCATTAAGAATATGTGTTATCAAGGAGGTATGCCAGAAAATAATACCCATCTGCCTTCTTTGTTAAAGTGCTTAAAGTAAAAGTGTAAAAGAGTAAAGATATCACTTTGAAGACTAAGGTATGCCTGACCTAAGCCATGGTATTTTCAATTCCCTCATAAGCATGAGAAAGCTGGACAATGAACGAGGAAGACTGAAGAACTGATGCATTTGAATTATGGTGCTGCGAAGAATATTGAAAATATGTGAACAAGCAGAAGAATGAACAATCTGCCTTGGGAGAAGTAGAGCCAGAACATTCTTTCGAAGAGAGAATAGCAAATGGTTTCTTTTGTACTTTGGTTCTGTTATCAGGAAGAACCAGTCCCTGAAGAAGTATATCATGATTTGTAAAGTAGAGGATCAGAAATAGAGGAAGATCCTCAATGAGATGGATTGGCACAGTGGCTGTGACAATAGGCTTATATATAGCAAAAATTGTGAGCTTTATTTGCACAGGACTGTCATGTTTGTCCATAGGGTCACTATGACTTGCAACTGACTCGACAGTACCTAACAACAGCAACCATTCTTTGTGGTTATATTAGATGCAATGAACGGTTAGAGTAGTGTATTGTATTTTTCACAAATAATGCATATTTTCAATGTTCATTTCTTTCAAACTGGGCCCTCCCACCCTCAGGTATTTTTGTCATCATGCTATGCTCATGTAAAATTAAATTAGCAACCTACTGAAAATGCTTGGGAGGTTGCATTTGAAAAAAACATAGAACTTGCATTATTTGTAAAATATATGGTGAATGCTCTTCAGACAAAGATTAACAGAAATATACCTCTAATAGGACAATATTCGTTTACTACTCATTGCATGTCTCTAAATTCAGATGGGTATAATCAAGGTCGTATTATGGCTCTTGTGGACTTGTTTGTCTTCAGCTTCAAGTTGAACTTGTATATGAGCGGTTGATTGTCTGTTCCATAACTAGCTCCTGGCTTTGTTTTGGCTGAAGATATTAAATTTCCCCATTAATTCTTTCCACAAATGTAGTGCATAAGATTCCTGTGCATTCCACCTGGTAAGGTCCATATGTATAGTTACTGTTTATGTTGTTGAAAAAAGGTATTTGGTATGAATAAGTAGTTGGGCTTGCAATATTCCATCATGCAATCTCCAGTGCCATTTCTATCATCAAGACCATATTGTCCAAATACTGATGATGCTTCTTTGTTTCCTCTATTCCCGAGCAAACTGGGTGCAGGGAAAATATGATCCTCAACCACTACTAATAATAAACACATCTTTTTTTTTTAAATTTTAATTTTTTATTTTATTTTTACATTAAGAGCTTATTTTACATTCAATGTTACATGTACATTTAGTTTCAATCCTCATTTACCATGTCCAACCCTAAACCAGTCTTCTCCCCTCCCTACCCTGTAACCCTCCCCCTATGCCCCTCATATTTATACACTCTTGTTTGTCCTGCATTTCCTCAATTTGAATATTCGCCCTCTGGTGCCCCATGGCCTATTGCTCTAAGGGATGTATGTGGGTGCAGCATCTTGGGTTCAGCAGTCTGCATGTACAACTTAACTATTGGGCTGAGAGCCAGCCCCTGGGGGTGCATTTTATTCCAGGCACAGAATGTATTCCAGGGCCATAGTAATGGGGGTCTCATCACATATCATCTGACCAGTAATTCTGGTCATTATTGAGTTTTTGGATTTTGCTCCACGTTTTTCCTCCCACTTTATCTAGGATCTTCAGATTTGATCCTTTCCTGAGTGGTTGGCATTGGTAGCTGGGCACCACCTAGTTCTTCTGGTCTCCAGGGCCATCGTGTCGTATAGCTGATTGCTTCCTAATGCCCTTATTTTTTTGCACTCTTCTTTGCTAGGAGACCATTAGCTTCATCTTAGATGGCCACTTGAAAGCTTTTAAGACCCCAGTCGTTCCTCACCGATGTAGGATGTGGAACAAGGCTTTTATGTGTTTTGTTGTGCCAATTGAGTCTGGTGTCCCCCTGTACTATGGTCCTGAAACAGTAGATCTATTGGATATCTCTCCCATAGTGTCTCATTGTCTGTGAGAGATTACTCTGTGTCTGTCTTCTATTGTTTCTGTAAGGATTGCAGGTATTACATATCATTGGTGTCTGTGCAAGATTAGCCTCAGGTGAATCCATCCTTGGTCTAGAGTATACTTCTGTTCATTGACCCCTGTCTGATCATCACAGGTGTTTATGTGTTTATCTGTAGCCTGGTGTTTGGTTTTAATGGCTATGCAGTATTGTGACATATTGGTTGGTATTAGCATCTGTTGTTTATCTCTTATATGCACAATTTGGTGTCTCCCATTTCCTAATGTTATCATGGTGGTCACAGATCCTTCCCATATATCCCACTCCCTACCCGTGTCAGCGTGTGGGCCCCAACTAGCCCAAAATTAATCTATCCCCTTCCCTCCTCATCCTTGTAACCTAAAAAAATGAGTTTCCTTTCCCAAGCAAACGCTACGTCTTTTTACAGTAATGGGCTCATTTAGTACTTGTCTTTCTGCGATTGACTTATTTCACTTAGTATAATGTCCTTGAGGTTCATCCACATTGTGAGATGATCTGTGTATCACTCGTTGTTCTTTAATGTAGCATAGTACTCCATTGTGGGCATGTACCATAATTTGGTTATCCACTCATCTGTTGATGGGCATTTAGGTTGTTTCTATCTCTTTGCTATGGTGAATTGTGCTGTGATGGACATAGGTATACATATGTCTGTCCATGGGTTATTTCTCACCTGTTTAGGATATATTCCTAGTAATAGAATTGCTGGGTCAAATGGTATTTCTATTTTCAGTTTTTTTTT
>NW_006922492.1:207321-207809 GCF_000298275.1 Orycteropus afer afer | reverse complement strand
TGGAAGTGGTGATAGAGGGCATCTCTGTCTGGTTCGCTTTTGTAAGGGGAATGCCTTGAGTCTTTCTCCATTAATAATGATGTTGGTTGTTGGCTTTGCATATATACCCTTTATTATGATGAGGAATTTCCTTTCTATCCCTATTTTGCTGAGAGTTTTGAACAGGAATGGATTTGGGATTTTATCAAATGCTTTTTCTGCATCAATTGATATAATCATATGGTTCTTTTCTTTTGTTTTGTTTATATGGTGGATTGCATTGATTGTTGTTCTGATATTGAACACTCTTGTAAACGTGGTATGAATCCCACTTGGTCAAGGTGTATTAATTTTTGGTATTTTGTTGGATTCTGTTGGTTAGGATTTTGTTAAAGATTTTTGCATCTATGTTCATGAGGGATATTCTTCCTTTCTAGTGGTGTCTTTCCCCTTTTTTTGTCTTAGTCTTATGCTTGCTTCATAAAATGAGTTGGGGTGTATTCCATGTT
>NW_006922492.1:198030-206281 GCF_000298275.1 Orycteropus afer afer | reverse complement strand
TGTTGAGTTCTTCTCTACCTTTGTTTAGTTATTTTCTAGTTGACCTGCACTCTTTGAAAGTGGTGTGTTAAAGTTTCCTTCTACTATTCTACAGTTGTCTATTATTCCATTTAATTCAGTTAATATTTTGGAACACTTTCATTGGGTGTATAAATATTTATTATGGTAACATCTTCTTTGCCAATTGACCCTTTCAGCATCATACAATGTCCTTCTTTGTCTCCTATGATGTTTTTCACCTTACTGTCTATTTTATCAGAAATGAATATTGACACTCCTGATCTTTTTTGGTTTCCATTTGCTTGGTATATTTTTTTTTTTTCCATCCCTTAACTCTTAATTTGTTTCTATCTTTGTGTCTAAGGTTTGTCTTGTAGGCAGCATATTGATGGGTCTTCTTGTGCAGTCTGCCACTCTTTTTCTCTTGATAGGTGCATTTAGTCCATTCACATTGAGTGTAATTAGTGATAGGTATGAATTGATTGCTGTCACCTCCCCAGGCCTGCCCTCCTGCAGCACCAATGGACTCTCTGCTCAGGTTTCAGCCACACTGGATGTGCCCGTTTGCACCTAGCCAGCCCAAGTTACTGATAAAATCAGGTGCTGAAGGTAGTTCCTTAGGGTGATCGCTGGTATGCTAGTGTGTTTGCTGGTATGTTGGTGTGGTGTGTCTTCTTCCTTAACCCAGGGAGGTCTTAGATGGCTTTTCTCACCTGTCAGTAGGCACTCCCCTCAGGGAAGTCTCTGATGGCTTTTCTCAGCTGCCTGTCAGTGTTTTGCAGGATAAATCTTCTCATCTTGTTATTATTATTATTATTATTATTTTTTTCCTCTGTCCCTTTCTCTTTCCTAATTCTACTCCTCGGAGTTTGGTACACTCTGACTCAGTGAGCTGTTTGGAGCACCAGAATCCCTAATTCAAACTGCTGTACCTAGTTTTTTAAGCACTAAATTGCCAGAGGGAAATAGCAGTGTGATCACTGACAAGACTCCATTTGGAATGACCAATAATCAACACATCTTGATTGCATGTTTGGTAAAGTTCAGACTGCAGAATTTGGCAATAATCTTCAATTTCCTCATCTTTGGCTTTGGTGGTTGGTGCATTAATCTGTCCTAGACAAAGTGCACCTGGGATGCTCCTGGGAAGCAGGAATGGCCAGACTTTGTCTTACCTACTTTGATCATGTTGTCAGAAGGTCCATATCCTGGAGAAGGATATCATGCTTGGTAAAGTGGAGGTCATTGAAAAAGAGGAAGGCCATCAATGAGATGGATCGACATAGTGGCTGCAATGATGACTTCAGATTTAGCAGGCATTGTGTGGCTTGCACAGAACTGGACAGTGTTTCATTCTGTACATAGGGTGGCTATGAGTCAGAGCCGACATGACTGCACCTAACAACATCAACACTCATTGTTTGTATGGATAGGGGTTGCAACACAAAAGGTAATATGGGGCAAATGTGTAAGGGCACATTACTGATTGTATCAATTGAAGTGGAGTCTATTCTGACTCATGGCAAACCCATGAATATTCAGATAGAACTATAATCCATAGAATTTTCAATAGATAATTTTTAGGAAGTAGATCTCAAGGCCTTTCTTCCAAGACAGCTCTGGGTGGACTTGAACTTCCAACTATTCTGTTAGCAGCCAAGTACCTTAACTATTTGTCTACTGAGTGGAACTGCAGAGGGTGTTAGAAAGGATGTATTATTAGATTTAGGCTTGTATTATATGATTTTGTGGGTTATAAGGAAGTGGGACTTTGCTCTAGGTTCCATGTTGTAAGCAAGCAGATATAATTATGTGATTGGATATCTTAATAAACCTTAGCTAGAAGGAGGAATGGTTAGGTCAAATGAAAAAAAGCATCACTTACTCATATTAGTCCAGATAGAGAGGTTTCTGGTCATTTTAGGGACTTGAACAATGTTCAAGTCTTTCCTGTGCACATGTGATCACAAGTGGTCTTGTCTAAATGACATTTTATTTGATTTTGATGTTCTATGAAATTATGTTCAACATCCCTACCTAGATAGCTAGATTTTATCAAGTCAAATCCAACTCATGCCATACCTATTTGCATCAGAGTGGGGAACTGTGCTCCACAGGGTTTGCAATGGCTTATTTTTTTTAAAGTAAATCACCAGGCTTTTCTTCTATGGTGCCTCTGGGTAGAGTTCAACCTCCAAAGTTTTGGTTAGTAGCCAAGCTTGTTAGCATTCATACTACCCTATGATTAGTTTTTCTAATTACAGTCTCATCATACCATGCACACAATGAAAGACCAACCACTTGTACTATTTTAGCTGGTGGTAAAATAAACAGAAACATTCATTGTGTGAATACTGCCCCTCTAACTCTACTCTAGCAGCTCTGGTAACATAGTGCCAAAGGCACTTGACTGCTAACCAGAAGGCTAGCGGTTCAAACCTTCCAGCTACTCTTCAGAAGGAAGGTTGGGCAATCTACTTCCATAGTTACACTGCCTCGGAAACCTAAGGAGGGGTCACTATTAGTTGGGTCCAACTTGACAGCACATAACAACAAGAACAACTCTACTAGAAGTTCTACTCTGTCCTATAAGGTCACTATGAGTCTGAATTAACTTGATGGCACTGGGTGAGTGGTAGGTGGTGTCCCTCTAACTTTCTTTCATTCTACTGTGACATGATGGTTTACTTTCTGGCCCTACATGATGACAACAATCATGAAAGTGGCACAAAACTGGGCAATATTTTCTTCTGTTAAACATAAGGTCATTAGGAGTTGCAGACAACTCCACAGTAACTACAAATAATAATAATGATGCCCTGCAATTTCCAACTTCCAGGCCTCTTATTATCTCTACCTATCCTCCACTAATCGCTCACTGCCATCGAGTTGATTCTGACTCATAGCGACCTTCACTGAGTTTCTAAGGCTATAAATCTTTAAGGAAGTAGATAGCTTATCTTGCTTCCATGGAGCCACTGGTGGGTTTGAAGTGCCAACCTTCTGATTAGCAGTCAAATGCCTTAGACAGTGTACCACCACAGCTCCTTATCTCTACCTATAATCCTCAGATATTGATAGCCACGCTTGTCATAAATATGTTATATATTCTTTTGCTTAAGTATCTCAGAAATATTCAACATGCAATTGAAAACAGGTCCATCTCTAATTTCATATTCAGTCCTATTACATTCTTTTATTTTTTTCAATACACTTATTAATCTCTGAAAATAAGAGATTTCTGTTTATCTAGTTTATATTTATCTGTCAACCTGGACAGTTCACCTTGTCCTATAAAGATGTTCCATGAATTCAGGAACAATGTTGGTAATAGTTATTACTTTATCCCTTCGTCTATTATAAGTGCTCATTAAATATTTATTGGTGAATGAATAAATGCAGAAAGTTGATTTAACTGGAAATTCTTGTTCTTTTAAAATTATCACTGGCATATGCTCACATGAAAGGGGAAAACTTATCAGAAAGATATTGTATAAAACAATGAATATAAAAAAATTTCATAATCCTAGAAAAAGTCTTCAAAAAAATCCTTTATTCCCCAAAAAGCTGGTGCGGGTAAAATAAGACCTTCAAAGTCTGCTTCATAGGTATATTTTTTAGCACTTTACTCTTTTCCTTCACACTTGAAAGCAATTAAAATAAACTTATTTAGTACTTAAATGAAAGGGTTAATTTCCTGGCATACTTACAACATGCATTGATAGTTTCCACCCAACAGCACTCACAGAAGTTCTAAGAAAGTCATTATGCTGATTGCAGATGATTCCTTCTGACAAACAACATTTGATGACAAAGTGACCTTCCTCACCCTATTGCAGACAGCTCGGGCTTCTGTGCAACAAGAGATAACAAGAGCAAATGTCATGTTCTCCATTAAGAGCCAGGATGAGCCCACTGCCCAATTCCCTCTTTCTGACAAGGAGAAGTAATCTCTTAGGATCCTACCACAGGATAAAAACAGGCTGCTTTTACAGGATTGATCTACCATACAGAAAAAAAAGTAAATAAATTTAAATAAATAAATGTCTGTGATTCATTCACGTATGTGTATGGATTTTGTGAGTGTTTTATAGGAACGGTCTTGGCAACCATTGTAATGGTAGCACAAACAAAGTGAAGTCACATGATATGCATATTTCACTTGGACTTTACCATTATATCTTACAAATCTTATAAGTAGTGATGCTACATTCCATAATGTTGTGGTGGTGTTGTTAGGTGTTATCAAGTCAGCTCTAACTCATAGAGCCACTGTCAGTATAAGAGAATGAAACAGTGCCTGGGCCTGTACCAGCCTCACGATCCTTGCTATACCTGAGCTCATCATTGTAACCACTGTGCTATTCCATCTTGTTGAGGGCCTTCCCCTTTTTCTTTGAGCCTCCACTTTACCAAGCATGATATCCTTCTCCAGGGAATGGTCCTTTCTGACAACATGACCAAAATAGGTGAGACAAAGTCCGGCCATTCTTGCTTCCAAAGAACATTCTGGTTGCACTTCTTTTAGGACAAATTTGTTAGTTCTTCTGGCAGTTTGTAGTACTTTCAACATTCTTTGCCAACACCACAACTCAAAAGTATCAACCTTTCTTCAGTCTTCCTTATTCATTGCCCAGCTTTCATATGCATATGAGGCAATTGAAATTACCATGGCTTGCATGAGGTGCACCTTGGTCTTCAAAGACACATCTTGGCTCTTCAGGACTTTAAAGATGTCTTTCGCAGCACATTTGCCCACTGCAATACTTTGTCTGATTTCTTGTCTGCTGCTTCCATTGGTGTTGATTGTGTAATAATTAGCTTGAAAACATGTGCATATCTAAGCCTCCTTCTGAGCCTGTAATTCCCTTGTATACTTATTTATCCCTATTTCAAAAACTCCAGAAATATTTAATTAATTTGTAGCAGGAATGCATTAACTTATCATCTACATGTTGCAAGTACAAACACATATCTGTTCAGGTTTTAATCGCTAAAAGTATATTACTTCACCACTTGGAGATTTGGTTCCTTTTTTGTTCCTTGTTATTTTTGTTACATGCTCCAAAGTTGGTTCCGACTATGTTCAACAGAAATACTTCCTGCTTCTGCACCATAACCAGAATCATTTCTGTTATAGCCTATTGCTACAGTCCCTGTGTCAATCTATATAATTGAGTACTTTTTCTCTGTTTCATTGAACTTCAGCTTTCCTATCATCATGGCCTTCTCCATGGGCTGATCTCTTCCGATAACATGTCCAAAATTCATAAGATGAAGTCTTGTTATCCTTGCTTCTAAGGAGCATTCTCAGCTGTACTTCTCCCAACACAGATTTGTTCCTTCTTCTGGCAGTCAATAGTATATCAGTATTCTTTCCCAGCACCTTAATTCAAAGGCATCAATTCTTCTTAGGTCTTCCTTATTCATTGTCCAGCCTTCACATTCATATGAGGCCTTGGCTTGGATCAAGCACACCTTAATTTTCAACCCAACATCTTTGCTCTTTAAGAAGACTTTTAAGAGGTATTTTGCAGCATATTTGCCCAATGTGATATGTTGTTTGAATTCTTGACTGGTGCTTCTGTGGACGTTGATTGTGAATCCAAATAAAATGAAATCTTGCAACTTCAATATTTTCTCCATTTATCATAATGTAATTTATGATTGTGTTGTGAGGATTTTTGTTTCCTTTATGATGAAGTGTAATCCACACTGGATATTGTAATCTTTTATCTTCATCAGTAAGTACTTCAAGTTGTCTTCTTCGTCAACAAGAAAAATGTGTCATCACCATATCACTGGTAATTAATGAGCCTTCCTCCAACCCTGTTTTCACATTCTTCTTCATATAATCTAACTTTCTCAGTTTATATGCTGAACATACACATTGAATGAATGTGGTGAAAGAATACATCCTTGAGGCACAACTTCCCAGATTTTAAACCATGTAGTATCCACTTGTTTTGTTTGAATGGCTGGCACTTGAGTCTATGCAGGTTCCTCATGAGCTGAATTAAGTGTTCTGGAATTTTTATCTAATATTTTTGTAGCTAAAGGCTAACACATTATTTAAATCATCCTATTTTTTTTCCTATTTAATATGTGGAAGAAGCATATACTAACCATGAGATGAAGTGTTGCTAATATCTCACAATTTTTACATAAATACTTCTTAAAGATATCACAACTGTGACCACCAGCTAAAGAGAATACAATCTTTTGTCAATCTTTAAATGAGTACTGTGGTACTTAAGTTATATGTAAACTTGGGTGGGCCTAGTTTAGGCAAGCAGGGCAGCTTGATGTAGTATTTCCATGATGAAACTGATAATCAACTCCATGGTGGAATCTACTGTGATCAGGTGAGTAACCGCCTTAGGGATGTGGTCTGTTTCCATTATACAAAAAGCAACTCTGAGGAAAATCTCTTACTTTTTGGCATGCTTGGACCCTGCATGTGGCTGACTCTTTATCTCAGTGAACTACCATTTTGTTTACCAATCTTAGGACTCTCATTGGACTTGAGTCAACGGCCTGCCATGTGGTTTGGTAATAATAATAATAATAAAAGATGAAGAGGAAATTAAATGTATTAAACTACTATATAAGTTGTATCTTTTGGAATAGTGGAATTATGGAAGAAAATTATAGAGAAATTTGAGGTTTGAAAAAAAAACTACTCAGGTATTCAATATGAAATGTTATCTGTGTATGATAATTTATTCCTTGAGAAGTGATTATATCTTATGAAAAAGATTAGTTAACTCTGGCAATCCATTTAATGAATCTATGTCAAAATATGCTGAATATAACATTTGTTTCTTTAAAAGAAATTGTAAATGTATACCATGTAGTCACCATAACATTCCTAATATGAAATACACCTGATAAAATATCAAAATTTTAGCATATTTAAGGACAGAATGAAATAAGAAGTTTAATTATAACTGTAATAAATCTGAAATAAAAATGAAATTTGAAGTGACCTAGAAGACATGACAGAAGATGATACAGTACCTTTTAACAAATAAGTTTAATTCATAAAATTTTGAAAACCAGGAGAAAATCTTAACACAACAAATGTACCACAATGTTATTGATACCACTGATATTACAACTAATTATAACTGTGTACGGGGTATGTGTGTGCATGAAGTTAAAATACAGGAACAAACACTGTACAAAAAGATCTTTAAAGTTTGTAATTTTTTTTTTTTCTTTAATAACCATAGAGATTGCTATCTAATTAGCCAACCACAGTTCTTATTAACCAGTAGTTGGAAAATATGGTCTTGGTGATTGGTGACAGAAATGACACTGGTGATCACATGATAGAATTTTCAATAACACAAATGGTGACTATATACGTGGATGTCACCAGATGGAGTACACAGGAATCAGACTGACTACATTTGTGGCAAGAGACAATGGAAAAGCTCAATATCTTCAGCCAAAACAAGTCCAGGATTTGACTGTGGGATGGGTAATCAACTGCTCATATGCAAGTTCATGTTGAGACTTAAGACAATGAAAACAACTCCATGAGAGCCAAAATATGACCTTGATTTTATCCCCCCTGAATTTAGGGACCATTTGAAAAATAAATCTGATGCATTGAACCCCAATGATGGAAGAAAAGAATTGTGAAAAGACATCAAGAACAGCATCTATGAAGAAACTAAAAGGTCATTAAAAAGACAGGAGAAGAAGAAAAGACCAAAATGGACATCAGAAGAAACTCCAGAACTTGCCCTAGAATGGAGAATAGCTAAAACATATGGAAGAATCGACAGGACAAAATTGCTGAACAGACGATTTCAAAGAGAAGCACAAGAAGACAAAGTCAATTATTGTAATGAAATGTGTCAAGAGTTGGAGTTAGGAAACTGAAAGGGAAGAACACACTCAGCATTTCTCAGCTGAAAGAATGGAAGAAATAATTTAAGCATCAAATTGCAATATCGAAAAACTCCATGGACAATTTGCACAGTCATTCAGGAAATGTCCGAAGAAGATGGAGGGAATACATAGACTCACTATACCAAAAAGAACTGTAGATGAATATCCATTTCAAGAGGTGGCATTTGATTGAGAACCATTGGCATTGAAGGAAGAAGTCAAAGCTGCACTTAAGGAATTGGTGAAAAACAAGTCTCCAGGAATTGACAGAATACCCATTGAGATATTTCACAAATGGATGATGCCCTGGAGGCAGTCACTCAGTTATGACAAGACATTTGGAAGACAG
>NW_006922492.1:196505-197788 GCF_000298275.1 Orycteropus afer afer | reverse complement strand
GAAATAAGAACTATGGTTGCCTAATTAGACAGAAATCTCCTATGCTTATTGTTTATTTATTTATTTTTATGGGTTAGAAATTGCTTTTTCTATTTTCGATAGCTCAGCACTGGTCTGTCAGTTTATTGAACGGTGGTGGTTTACAGTTGCTGGAAGGCTGGAATCTATGATACTAGTATTTCAAATACCAGCGAGATCACACATGATGGACAGGTTTCAGCGGAGCTTACGGACTAAGACAGATACAGAAGAAGGAAGGGACTATCCATTTCTCAAAGAATTGGCCAGTGAAAACCTTATGAATAGCAGTGAAACACAGTTTGATATATTACTGGAAAATTTTATGAACAGCCATGTCTGATATAGTGCTAAAAGATAAGCCCTTCAGGTCAGAAGGCAGTCAAAAGACAACTGGGGAAGAGCTGCCTCCTCAGAGTCATCCTTAATGACATGGTTAGAATAAAGCTTTTGGGATCTCTATTTGCTGATATGACATGAATCAAAATAGTAGGGAAGAGTTGCAAACATCCATTAATAACTGGAACACATAATGTACAAAATATGAGTCTAGAAAAATTGGAAGTTGTCAGAAATTAAATTGAATGCATAAAGATCGATATTTCAGGCATTAGTAATCCCAGACAACCATATGATCTACTATGCCAGATTTTTACCAACTTCTACAGTCTGAAGTTGACCAAATATTCAATCAGGTGTGTTGATTATTATTGGTGATTGGAATGTAAAAGTTGGAAACAAAGAACAATCAGCAGAATTTGGAAAATATGCCCTTGGTGATAGAAATGAAGCCAGAAATCATGTAATGAAATTTTTCAAGACTAACAACTTACTAATTGCAAACACATTTTTCAACAACGTAAATGGTGCCTATACAGGTCAACTTCACCAGATGGAATACGAAAGTGTCAGATTGCCTACATCTGTGGAAAGAGGAGATGGAGAAGCTCAGTATTTTCAAACAAAACAAAGCCAGGAGGACTGTGGAACAGATCATCAACTGCTAATATGCAAGGTCAAGTTCAAGATGAAGACAATTAAAACAAGTCCTCAAGAGCCAAAATATGACCTTGATTATATCATATTTGAATTTATAGACCATCTAAAGAATAGATTTGGCATATTGAAATGAATGACCAAAAACCAGAGGAATTGTGGGATACCATCAAGAACATAATTCATGAAGTAAGCAACGGGTCATTAAAAAAAAAAAAAAAAAGTAAGGAAGAACCACAGAAATGGATGTCAGGAGAGACTCAGAAACT